>NC_141764.1:5383756-5683756 GCF_982258835.1 Parasteatoda tepidariorum | reverse complement strand
TCTAAGGAATGCAACGATGTATATCGAACACAATATTCTGTCGCCAATCCACAAAGGTAGACGTCGGTCACTCCGCGGGAACTGAGCTCTTCCGATAAATTAGTCTGCGACAGTTTCTGGTTGTCCCAAAAAGCCGAGTAACTGTCTATATCTGGACAGGTTCCTTTGTAAATGAAAATGGCATTTTCGGCAATTGTCAACTCCGGATGCAGTTCCGCTCCCCACGACTCTTGGACGCAATGTTTGGGCCATAATTTCTGCTCAATCTTCGGTGGCCCGCTGAATGTCACGGTATCGAATATTTTTGCCTCGTCTGCCGAGATGCTGCAACTTTTATGGAATTTTCTTAAGTGAACGTTGTCCACGAACGAAACGTGATCTTCCGGATGCCAGTCATAAGTGTAGAAAACGTAGTTGAACGGTACGTTCTCGAGGAGTTCGTTAATGACTGGGACTACTTCTTTTCCTTCTTGCCCCGCTGGGCAGTTGCGGATGGCCAAAGAACCATCTATAAAATCGTTCTGCACGTCGATAATTATGAGGGCACTCTTTGGTTGCAGAATTGGAAGAACGAACGAAGGCCACATTGACAAGAATTCATCGCGGCATATGATTCCATCTCGATCAGTGTCGAATACATAGAACATCTCGGCGCACATGCGAACAGCTAACTCGTAAGATTTTCCATCACCGTCCACAAAAAGTTCTCTCATGAGCGAACACAGCTCTCTCAGGCTCAGGCAATCGTCGCCGTCGCGATCAAAGAGATGCAGGCAATCCAAAGCTACTTTCTCCTCCGCAATATTTTCATATTCATTCAAAAGATCGTCGAAGAAGTTAGCCATTTTCACGAGATAAGAGATATTCCAAAGAATGGAGAGGCGAAGAAGTTCTTCTCATCCCAACACAAAATACAACCATGGCAACGATACAATGAAACGTCTTCTTTTTTTCTTTCTTTGCAGTCAATAATTATTATCCCATGTTCTTAGCGAAAATGATTGCGTGAGGTCTATTCTTACTTTCATTTGTTACGTTTCATAAAAGGGTTGGGAAGAAAAAAAAAGACATCCATAAAATTGATACATATTTCAGAAGTCTGCCTTCGCGACCTATCACCTATCCAAAGTATTAACAGATAACTTTTCCGTAGCTTAAAATTTTATTTAAGAAAAGATATTAAACACAAATGCGTATAAATCATTCTAAGAAATAAAAAGAAACCTTTGGCGAGATGTATTAACTATTCATCGATCCTCGCAAAATTTTTTTTGTTTGAGTTATGTTTCTTTTTTTTTTCTGGAGAATTTATTCTTTGTGTTTTCTTCATTTTAACTGTGTGGAATGAGAAAAATTCTCCACCCTGCAATTCTCTATTTCTTACTTCGAAAAAAACAGTTGACATTAAACTTTTACCTCGTTTTTATAATCACCCACTTATGACGATGGAAGTTTGTAATTAAAATTTTGATGACTTTCTGACTAGCTAGAGCACTCCAATTTCTACTTTAGCTCTTTGCTTGATATTCCGTATCGCTACAAGTAGAATGTATCACCAAAGGGGATTTATCGTCCATCGACATTTTAACCACTTTCAGATTAACTAGAATAGTCAAATTTTAATTTTAGCTCCGTGCTGACAGAAAATACTATTTTTTTAAAAGAATTTATCGTCTGTTTATAAATAAAATTCATCGTCCATCAAATTCTGAAAACTTTTCAAGTAGCTCGAGAATTAACTGGAGCTCTATGTTAGTTGATAATACAAGTTAAAATTGTTTCCTGGTCATTTCATCGTGAAAGAGAATTTAAAATACCACTTCTCGATTTGCTAGAGTGATCAGATTTCAGTGAGAATTCTGTGCTTGCTGACAATTTCAATCATTTCCTAAATGAATCCAAGTAGAATGTGGTGTCAAGCTAAATTTTTACTACTACAGCTGGAACGCAAATTCGGGTCACACATTTTCTAAATGTTGCGAGCAAAATTTATTCGAAATGTTGACTACTTCTCAACATAATAAAATGAAGGGGAAAAAATTAAGTGCTATATTTTTCGGGAAGACTAAAAGGAAGCAAATAATACTATTTTTAGTAAATCTGAAACAAAAACGCAAGTCCCTCTCGTCAGAAACTCCACGTAAAACTTTTTTTTATTCTTGTACGAAAGTGCGGTATTTCGTGTAAGATCTGATAGAATTATTTTTCTTTTTTATAAAACACTCGGAAGATGTATTGATTTTTTTATTTTAAATTAATATTTGTAATTTTTTGTCTTCATGAAAATAAAAAAGCTTGATACTTTATACTTTTTTTTATAGTTTGATACTTTTAACATTAAGTAAAAAAATCGCACTTTTTCTGAATAATATTCCGACTTTTAGCATCAAATTGGTTAAAAAAAAGTCGAATTTTCAAATTCTTTAGTTCACTGCTAAAGTAAAATTCATGTAATATATTGTATATCTTAGGTAAATTATTTTGATGACTGATGAATAAAATTGTAAAGAACGATGAGGAAAAACAATTATTTCTCACAATACTGAAAGAAAACACAAATAATTAAATTCGAAAAGGATAAAACTTCTTTGAAAAAAACGCGCTAAGAAGCAGCAGAAATTTCAGAAAAAAGTATCAATACAAGAAACGAATGAAATAAAAATAAAAATATGACCACCGAAGCCGACGTCTTCAGGGGGTACCGGCTCGGCAGCCTTTACAAACAAAACCATTTCTAATTGAGGGAGAAGCAAATGCTTAAAATATCTCCCTCAGTACCCCGATGGTTTTGTATAGAGGTCCAGGAAAAACAAGATACATTCAAAATAATTAACAAATTAAGAAAAGAAGCTCAATCAAAATCATCAGAAAAATAAAAACTCACTAAGTCGCAGGTCAAGCATCAACTTCAAAAGCAAGTAGAAGAAAAGAAAACACTAAAAACTGAAAAACCAACGCCCCCTATTATAATGCGCAGAAGAAGTTTAAAATGAAATGGAAAAGGTCAGGAGAAAGAAATACGTAGACAAATTAATAGAATGCTTAACTGGGGCTGCTCAGTTAAGACTAGAATTGCGCCCTGTTAAAAGAAAAAATTATATAAAAACTTGAAAACCATCAATCATTTTTTTAATTAAAACATTACAAATATTAAAAGGAAAATCATTTTTACTCAAATTATTTAAAAAAAATTATCCACAGCTTCCCGAAAACTTTCAACATTATTGCAAATTTTCTTGATCCTAACTAATTGTGAAAAAACAAGATTGTTGAAAGTTTTCGGGAAGCTGTGGATAATTTTTAATTAAAATTTATCCACGTTATTGTACATATTGTACAATTATTAATTTTTTAATTAAAAAAATGATTGATGGTTTCTAAGTTTTTATATAATTTTTTCTTTTAACAGGGCGCAATTCTAGTCTTAACTGAGCAGCCCCAGTTAAGCATTCTATTAATTTGTCTACGTATTTCTTTCTCCTGACCTTTTCCATTTCATTTTAAACTTCTTCTGCGCATTGTAATAGGGGGCGTTGGTTTTTCAGTTTTTAGTGTTTTCTTTTCTTCTACTTGCTTTTGAAGTTGATGCTTGTCCTGTGACTTAGTGAGTTTTTATTTTTCTGATGATTTTGATTGAGCTTCTTTTCTTAATTTGTTAATTATTTTGAATGTATCTTGTTTTTCCTGGACCTCTATACAAAACCATCGGGGTACTTAGGGAGATATTTTAAGCATTTGCTTCTCCCTCAATTAGAAATAGTTTTGTTTTTAAAGGCTACCGAGGCCGGTATCCCCTGAAGACGTCGACTTCGGTGGTCATATTTTTATTTTTATTTCATTCGTTTCTTGTATTATTTCTCACAAGACTGTTCTCAGTTTCTATAATTACTTGAAAATTTTTTTGAATCTAAACGATAAAAATAGGATTCAAACGAGAAAAAAAATGAAATAATAAGAAAAAAGTTGTGATCGTCTTATTACGATCACTGGTTACCCATTGATCAAATGCTTTTTCTTTTCTGGATTGACTCCGTTAAACATTTCAAATCATGGGTTGCAAAAACTGTCTCCATGGATGTTTGTCGTCGGATTGACTTTTCATATTCTGCGTGTTTCACAAAATACTGTTCCTTCTTCAGTATTCATATTTATATTGAAATCACCGTCAAGACAGTGATTATACGTTAATAATAAAAAGAATATAAAAATACTTTATATTATTATGATGTAAATACATTAAAAATGCCTGCTATTGAAAATAAAAATAAAAGCAGCAATAGCAAGGCATGTTTACTATTACTCTCGAACACAGTTGAAAAGCGTGAACGCCATCAAATCCAAAACAAGACCCATTTTGCCAATGGGTAATAAAAATTGCATTAAATGAATTGACTTAATCAATAAATCAATTGCCCTGTTTTTCAGATTGCAACTAAGATAGTGTGAGATCTAAACATCAGAATATATCTGAGGAGTTTATAAGAAACGGAGCAATTTTGTGACAGAATAATCCATTTTAACAAGTTAATTTACTTTTTTAACAATCGTATCATTTGATAAATATCATTAACATCAGAGCAACCATAGCGTTTATTTCAGCTGTTTACTTTCCCAGAATTTTTTCCTGCTTCTAATATTCTTTCAATTTTATCAGAATGAAATATTAACAAGGTATTTTAGTTTTATCTTAAAGCAGTCAAGTGAACATTTAGTAGTAGCTAGCGCTGAAACAAAAAATTTTTTTTAGATTGTTTTGCGATTGCTACCTTTCCAAATTTTTTCCGTTGGCAACTGTATTCCCATGTTACGAACCTGTTTTTATTACAGTCAAACCTCGCTATAGTGAACACGGTTTATAGTGAACGAAATGTTCGCTCTCGTGCATTGCTACACTTATTTTTTGTGGATAGAGTAAACCAAAAAAAGAGAGGAAGTTGGATATTAGGAACTTTTTTCTGTCTTCGACTGATTTTCTTCATTTTTTTGCAATAAATTTGAAATTTCTGCTTCAAAATAAATACATATACCGATTTTTAAATTACCATCTCTAGCATGAAATGTAGCAATAAACATTTTTTCTTGTTTGCATTTTTTCTTGTTGTATTGAATAGCATTGTTGAATGGGTTCAGCATTCAAAGAAGTCGCCATCTTCCAATATCTGGACAAATGCTTCAAGTCAAAGCCGATAAATTTGCTAAGCGATTGGGTGAGACTAATTTTATGTGCTCCAGTGGCTGATTTGACAGATTTAAAAAGAGGAATAACATAAATTCAGGAAAAATTATCGGAGAGTCGGCAAGTGTATCCATATCTGATGTTAATGATTGCAGGTGCAGGTTAGCGGGGTTTGATTGTATTATCATTTATGTGTGGTCATCATGACGAGAGGCGTCTTCTTGGAATAACCTCACATGAATGATGAAAGGTTTCAAACGTTCTTTGTTTTCAACTATTAAACAAAAAAAAAAAATTTTTTTTTATGTCACCGGATTTTAATGAAAAGAAAAGGCCATAATCGGATTCATTATCATATAGTGACAATAATGGGATTCAAATTAAAAGAAAAAACATTTGAAATAAATAAAATCTCCCTTTTTTTTTATTGGATTTTCTTAACAGTGATCGAAATTCATTTGCCGTTAGGATTCAATTCATTTGATGATTGAGCCTCCACATCTGGCAGCAGACTTTTCCAGCCGGGCATTCTCCGTCCCTTGGGAAACAGCATCGATTGACTGGTCGACAAATTCTAGGTGCAAGGCAGAGGGGAGCATACACTCCTGAAATTCATTAGAAAGTATTCTTAATTCAAGAGTAAAATAGGATTTAGTTTTTGCAACTACAGTCCCTGGCCATATCATTAGAAGCACTCTCAGATTCTATGTAAAATCTTAATTATCAGGTGATGCTCTATACAGCTTTATTGTTTTTATGTGACTGTTTCCACTTGTTTACGTTACTGTATCAATGAGTTAATGAGACGATATATCATATAAATTTGACGATAGGATACATTAGACTATATATATATATATATATATATATACAGTCGGACTTCTATTTAACGAAGTCGATAAATCCCGATAATAAGTTCGTTATATGGAAAATTCGTTTAATAGAAAATCACCTTTTGAGATACTTAAACGGCGCAAAACAGGTTTTAAATTCATAAACACTAGACATGATTAAAATGGTAATTAATACACCTTTATCTAGTAAACTAGTATCTATCATTTATTCTCTCAGAAATCTTAACCATAAAAGAAATCTGCATGAAAAGCAAGAATAGAGTAAAACATTATCCAGTGTTACACTATCATGCTACATACATTTTCAACTAAAAAAAGCTAAATGTATGTATAAAATGATAGCTGCATTTATTATAGTAGAAATTTAAAACATACATTACCGCACGCGTTCATAAGTTTAATTGCTACTGATAAAAATCGTTAATTTTATCGAGTTTTCCTTTGAAATGCAAACAAAAGGGTAAAGGGATTTCACTGCTTTCTCTAAAAGTTAAGTGGCTTCGAATAACAATTCAAGGTCATTTCCCTCATAAAATGCGTTAACTAGTTTGAAATGTTCTGAAATATTTTGGGAAATAGGGAAAGCGGACCTCAAAGAAAAGTTCGTTAAATAGAAAATTCACTTCGCTATTTGGAAGTTATTTCACGCATAAATTTTCAAAATGTTCTTGGTTCCTCGAAAAAATTCGCAAAATAGAGAAATTCGGAAAATGGAAGTTCGTTAAATAGAAGTCCGACTGTATATGGAATATTTATTATATCAGGTATTATATTTGTATATTATAATAATTAGACCAAATTAATAGACGCACTGTAGTTTTTTAATAATGACTTGCTTTGCACAAGTTTATAGGCAATGCTTTTATATTTAAACATACATGTAATGGGTTCTTATTCGGAAGCTTTTTTATATGCTTCCTATTTGTATTTATTTTTAACGTATTGCATGACAATGTTAACCGATTGATACAGGAGCGTAAACAAGTGCAAACCGGTTTCATCCGAGTAAAAACGATACGGCTGTATAGTATCACCTGCAAATTATAATTTTACATAGAATCTTATAGTGAGTCTAATAATATGGATAGGGACTGTAGGTTAGCAGATGTAAGAAATGTTTCAATTCGCTGAGCCCTACACTTTTAACTGAAAAAAGAACTCTAGTTTGTCTACGATAAGAAATCCGCCCTCCACAAAGTCTGAGACCGTCTGCTGCTATGGAAACAAGAATGGCGCATTTCAGGGAGGGTAGCTTCTCTTCACTCTAATACAATAGACCGGAGAAAAAGATTACCTTTCCCTAGCCAACCCGAGCTAAAACTTGTGCCTAACATTCACCCCACACCCCTACTTTAAATAGTTATACCTCGTTACCATAGTCACCGCTCCGGGTTCAGACGGATGGCTGGGAGAGTTCTTACTTTCGACAAACTATGTAGATCAGTGATTCTCAACCACTGTGCCGCGGCACTTTTGTGTGCCGCCAAATTCTTAAAATGTGCCGCCAAATATTAGAAATGATACAATAAAAATTATAATGCTTTCTTTTATTACGAGTAAAGTAATAAAAGTGTACATATATATTAATAATACATCAAAGAAAAGTGTACATATATATAATATTATAAACATAATATTATTTATACTTTTATAATTTTTAATATATATATTTTTATAATTTTTCCGCGCTACAACCGCGCGAACCTCTGACAATATTAAAATAAGCAAAAATAAGAAGGAAGTGTTTAAATTGTCTTTGACACACAATGTTAAAAAATATTAAAATAAGTAGGAAATTTAATGACTATTAAAATAATTACCAAAGGCTAAAACAAGCTAAATATTAACTTTCCAACGGAAATAAAAGCTAATCATTAAAGTAAACGGTGCAGTTAATAGTTATAAAGCAAATTAACAAGGGATAACTAACAAAAAAATAAGCTAACAATTAATAATTAGAAAAAAACTAATTAACAAGAAATCACAAAAAAATAATAAATAATGTAAAAAACTAACAGTTAATAATTATAAAAAGCAAGCTAACAATTAATAACTGGCAAAAAAAAATAACTGTTACTAACTAATAAAAAATTTGTCGAAAGAAATAATTAATCCCTTAATAAAAGTGCTTTTGTAGTACATATTATTTTATTTCACATTCAAAATTATTATCACAGTCTATTTAACACAGTGTATTATAGGTAAGTAAACAACTTTTAAACTATTTTTTTTTTTCATTGTGTGCCGTCAAATTTCGAAATCGTTAAAAGTGTGCCGCCACATAAAAAAGGTTGATAATCACTGATGTAGATGGTTGACTGAATGTAAACAATAACAGGCTTCTTAAAACCGGAATAAATTTAGAAAACTTCCGGTGTATCTCTCCGCTTATGTTATACTTACGAGGTGATGTGTGAACAGGCCTAATATTCTAGGAAGTTTTATTATTGTGATTTGGGTTTAAATTTACGCGTAATTTTACCATTCATAAGAGTTTGCTGTAATTTATTTATTCTAACAGGTAGTGGGTCTAAAAAACAAAATTAATATCGAACCATAAATAAAGTGTAAGGTTAGCCATGTTTTGAATGTTAACCCTTATATGGCCATATTTGTGTAAAATAGCATCGTTTGTTATATTTTGATGATACAACCTTAAGCTTGCGGAGTTTTCATTTATTGTTTGTTTCGTTGAAAGTTAGATTTAAAGAACGTGTTATATTGAAAACACTAGAAGTATTAATAATATTGGATGGTACGTTTTTTCAAGCTTTGGTGTAAAAATCAGTCGGAAATAGTAACCCGGAAATCTTAAGACGAATTTTAACCCCTAGCGCCATCTGTGCTTAGATTTACACAGTTAACCATCCATAAACATACCAACAACAAAAATAATAATACATTTTTAAACATAAAGACTGGACAATATGCTTTTGAAGACAAAACAGTATAGAGAGCTGTGATGGCTCAGGGTGTTGAAAGCGATGAACTAGATCATTTCGTTGAAAACGATAATAAAATAAACAGTGATCTAGTTTCGATATAGCCACTGTTTAGTTTCAGTTTGTGTTCTTTGGTATAATGTTCTTCTTTGTTTTGCTTTGTTATGTTTAAAATAATAAAACGCTGTTAAGTTTAATAACGCTGTTTTTCTCTCTAAAATAGAGTTGTGTAACAGTTCTAGTTTCGTGTTTTATCTCAGGGGATATAGCGTTTCTCCTTCCAATGAGGTAAACCGGGTTCAAATCCCAGCGATGGCTATCGATACGAATTCCTCATTCGGCTTGCACCGACCACAGTGCTGACGTAAAATATCCTCAGTGGTAGACAGATTATGGGTTAGAGTCTCCTTGCTGTCAGGCTAACCATGGGAGGATCTCGTGATCTTCCTCACCATGTGACGCAAATACGGGTTAGTTCCATCAAGAAATCCTCCACGAGGGCAAATTTCTCCCAATATCCAGGAATTTCCTTGTCTTCTGGATTGGGTTCAAAATGACAAGGCTACGGAGTTGAACTAAACCCCAAAAAATTGGGTCGGTTATTAAAGCGGTTATTAAATATAAAAACCAGTACCGTAATTTCAGTTTAAGTGCCCTCAACTTGAAGCAAAATTACAATTTTAAACTATGTATACAATCTTGTCGTAAAGAAATATCTTGGTTTTAAAAAGAACAAAGAGCTTTATTTAACAAAAATAATATATGTATCTGTTTTAAAAAATCTCAAATTTGGCGAAACTTTTCCACCAAGATGAAGATCATTAAAATTTAAAATAAATTATTAATATTCATTTTTCGCAAATTTTAATACGCTTAGTGGTCGGAAGTAACGCACTACAAAACACTGACTGTAGCAGCTATATTTTTTTGTAGTGTCATGTGCTACTTTTTTTTAAAAAAAAGTACTGTAGTAAATAGTGGGATGAAAAAAATAGTAGTTTGTAGCGATTCCCGACAATTACTTTTAAAGCTAGTTTAGAAAAGAAACGTTGTTCTAACGCCACTAATTTTTCGAAATGGATGGATACACATTTTCGCAGGACCGTCAATGGATGCAATGAAAATGAACCTGTGGCTGCAGCTGAGCGTTAACAGAAATTACGTTGAGCAATTGGCGAAACATCGGTGACAGAATTGGCATGAATATCATTAACAATTTGAAGACTTACTCTTCTCACGATGACATGCACCTACAGAGTATCCCCTCCCACGTAAACCTTTACTTTAATGATCTGGTCGATGTACTGGCCAAGGAGGGCTTTAATAATCCCATAGATAGCAGTGGCCTTCTAACATACAATGTCTACGTAAAAGTAAAGGCCGACAATAACAGGATTCGGAGGATTCCACCTAGTCATGATTGGTATCAACAGAATAGTCCTGGAGCTAAAAAGTGATAGGAAACTGCAGACAGCTATCACAAGACTAATCAGTGGTCATACCCACGGACTAACATTTGTTCAGTGTCAAAACACTTTCCCTGTATGCCTAAAATGTAATGTGCACCAGGCTACACCTGACCATTTGCTGTCCTGTAGAGATGCTCTCCTGATCATTTGCTGTCCAGAGATGAATTTTATCTTGGAGGGTCCGGCGATGGTATAATGATTTTCTGTCAATGAACGGTCTTCTGGTCTAGCCTTGTTCTGTGCCAAGTGGAATAAGTAACAACAACAACGTTTTTAAAATCACGTGTAACTAATATTTAAACTAGCCATTACGAAAAATAGATAATGACTTTGGTCGTACTTTCACATGCTAACTCGTGAAACGTTCATGTTATTTAAATGGAATCAAAAGTATTGTAAATGTACTTAATTTCTCAGAGGAAATAAAAGAGTATCAAACAAATAAAAGATTGCTGGTATTTGATTTCTTAAATTAAATACTCGCTGACGAAAAAGGCATAAAGAGTTGAAGGTTAAATGCACAAATTCGAAAGAAATATTTTGGAACTACAAACTGTCTCGTGTAAACATGATATTTCTTAATTCTTCCCTGAATGTAAACCAATTTTTTTTTTTAATTCAAAAACATTTTGAACACAGATGTAAATTAAGTTCTCCAGAAAAGTTCATCTCCTTAAAGTAGTTACTACATTTAAAAATAAGTAGTTGTAATTAACTACATTTGTAAAAAAGTCGTTGTAGTTTGCAGTAAACTACAAATATATTGTAGTTTTTCCGATTGCTGGTTCAGACAATAAGATCGTTGAATTAAATTTTTCAATCTTGAACAATTTGACAACCAACGATCATTGGATTTGGCGTCAATATCTGTATAAAAAAAATGCCTTTGTTGTTTATGTAACTAAATATCAGGCGCGAAAACAGGTTTAAATAAAAAAGAATTGAATGCCTTTCAAACTCTCAAAGCTTCTGAATTATGGAATTTATTAATCTGGTTGAGATATCCTTTGAATCAGCGTGAGAAAATACAAATAAAATACATGCCTAGATAACAATTTCAGACACTTAAAGTTGTACAAGTACACATCTGTACTTTTTATGTATACAGGGTATCTGCTCACCTGGAAAGTCATGAATTTTGGTATTGAACAAAATTTGTCATGATTTTAACTATTTTTTCAAAAAAAAATCATGAAAAGTCATGGATTTAGGTCGTCCAAAAATCTAATTTTTAAAATGAAAATCCCCCTGCCCCCCAATTTTATGGTGTTCCGAATGTCTGAATTTGTAGCAAAATCCCCACTCACAGTCATATTATATTAAAATATAAAATGTTTTTATCACGTTCTTTAAAAATTATGGTGTTCTTTCAAAAAATGAAAGAAAAAACATCATTTCTGGAGCGAATAATTATCTTTTTAACTTCTGTGATTTCAGAATTTTTGTTATTTATTTTTATTTTATCAATTTAAATTATATTCGAAGCAAACTACTCATTGTCGAATTTTCTTTTATTCCTAAATGAGAACAGAAAAACCAGGAGTATTTCTTTCCTTTCCGATAAATAAGAAAAGTATCTTTAGAATATAATTCTACACAATAAAAGAAAGAAAACAATTATTTGCTTTTGTATTTTTTCAGCTTTTTTATTGCTTCAACTCTTTCTTTACTCTGTTTTTTATTAAGTTTAAAATCAATAAATATGTAAGATGTACATATATGTACAATAAATATGTATGTATGTACAACAGTTTCGGTTACACCCATCATTTCAATGAATGTTATTATAATGCTTTTTTAAATTTTCTGTTGTGTTTTTGTCGGAGAAAATAGTAACTTCGTTAAGTCATGAGAAATTCTTGGTGGATTTGAAAATCTAAAATGTAGCACATATCCTGTATATAAAACTATTATAGCTTTTAATGCTCCTATTAAGTTTGTTTTGGTTTCATTGACTTCAGCGCAAAAACTTTTATCTCTCAGTCCGCAAAAAAGTGGACATAAGGATGAAAATTTAAATTTTGTGGTTGAAATTTGCATATATACGTAAAAGAGTATATAGTTTTTAATGAAAAAGAGGAAAACTATTCTCATTAACTTTCTTATTTATTTAGTGGCATTTTGCTTGTCTCTAAAAGACTTCGCCAAAAATCTTAACGCTTTATTGGCATATAATTTGACAACCATTCAGATTTTTTGCCTGTAGAAACGTTTTCACTAATCTTCGTTTCAAAAGATTTTAATTTTACGCGTAATTACTGTCACACCCACAACAAATATTATCTATACAAAAATTACTTTGACTTTGTATTCAAAAGCAGTTTATTATACTGTTTAATATTTTAATAATTATAGTTATTAACAGTGCTTAGCCGGGATAGCCTGGTCGGTAGGGCGCTGGGCCCATGTCCGAGAGTTCAAACCCCGCTGGCCGAAGTAAAATTATGACTGATGCACGTTAAATCTGTCGAGTCGCAAAGTCCTCCATGTTCCCATAACAAATAAATACCTCTGGGGATACTGAATTGGAGATGGATGAATGTAATGATCTGTGCATGAATGAATGGATGTATGACTGCGCCCGCCCTTTAAACGGGCGTGACGTATGATGTGGCAGAAGTCGATTTCTTGGCCATTCCAAATGACGTCACTGGAAAACAAAAACAATCGCACCCCTCTGCCTTAACAGAAGAGAGAGATTAACAGTGCTTTAGTCGGAGGAGGAGTAGGGAAAAGCCGTTCCCCGAAATATTTAGTTCGCTGTCGTAAAAATATTTGAAAGAAATGTAAAATATTTGAAAAAAATTTCAAGCCAATTTATTTTCCTTCCCCCCCCCTCTCTCTTATTCATTTATTACTATTTTTACGAAGTGAAACAAAAATATCTGATCAGTTCTGGGGGAAAACAATTCTACTTTGACAGAAACGCAGTTTGTACTAATCATATTCGAAAGCGCAAGTGAGCTTTCAAATCTGAATGATGCAAGATTTGGGCTTAAAATTTTTGACGCAGCTCCAAAGCAAAGTAATCAAAGTAAATATTTACCAGCAATTAATGAGAACAATTCCTTTGTATAAAGTTGCTTTCAGTTAATTTAATGTGGTTTGTAAATTTTTGTATATTAAATGACAATATTTCTTTATAACTCTGTTTTACTAATTTTATAATATGGTAGGCAAGGAAATCAATCTAAGTACAAATAATTATGTTCAAGTAATAAAAAAAGGGCTAAGGGAGTTTTTTCTAATTTTAATTAAGACACTTTTAAAGTACGAAACATAAGTTATTACTGACGTGAACTTCTCTTACCGTTAAACTCTAACAAAACAAATCTGTATCTTTTTTTGTGTATATCCATGTATATGTTACCGTTAAAGTATATAATGCACTTATTTCATAGAATACCTAGTTATTCCATGAAATAAATGATCGTGTCCGTTAAAGTGTGTAATATGTTGTTAATTTGACACTTTAACTAGTCATTCTATGAGATAACTAGGTATTCTATAAATTAACTAATGAGAGACAGTTAAAGTGTAAAATAAACAATTTATCTAAAATGAAATAACTAGGTATTCTATGAATAAACTAATGATAGACAATTAAAATGAAAAAGAAAGCAATTTATCTAATTTACGCAGCGTATAAATTGTATTTATGGAAACGTACCATAAAATCATTTGTTACAACAAGGATTACTAAAATGACACTTGGAATTACAAAGAACATTATTTCTAAAACAAAAACATTTTTTGTTGACACACTGGGTTTTACACGAACATTTTTGAAATCTCTGACCAGTACCTAAACTTTGAGCTGTATCAACCGACCGGAGCGATATTTCTACACCCGGTACTTCTTCGATTTTAATTAATTTTTGTTCGCAAACACTGAACTGGAATCGGGAATATAATTGTTTTGTGCTGCCGTTTCTTGTGCCCAATTGGAAAAATCCTTCTTCAGTTATTTTTATGATGATTAATAATAATTGATTTGTAATAATAATAGAGATAATAACTATAATAGATTTGGCAACACCTTTTCCTCCGTCAACTTCAGGCACTGGGATACGGACGGTAAACCCCACAGAGGCTTCAGAATGAGATTTATCCGACATTTATTTAATCTTTTTCGCTTGAATTTCTAAACATTTTTTTGACTTTTCTCTTTCTCTTTGAACATTAAGTTCATTAAAACACAATTAGCAGATTTTCTGCTCAACTTCATCTTCTGAAACAAAATCTTCCGAACATGATATATGGACAGGCTCCATACATTTGAAGCAAACTATATCTTCACTGCATTCTTTTAAACAGACAACACATAATTTCGTAATGGGATTATTTAATACTGTTTGTTCTACTACTTTATTATTTTAGATAGATTTTTATTCTTTATTTAGATAGATACTTTATTATTTTAGATATAGATTATTTTATACTTTAACAGGCTACAGATCGTTATTCTATGAAATAACTAGTTAAACCATGAAATACAAGAGAGTTTTGCACTTTAACGGACATGATCAGTTATTTCATGGAATAACTAGGTATTCTATAAAATAACGGATTTCATACTTTAACGGTAACATATGTATTTTCTTCCCTCCAGCTGTCAAGGCAATATGTTTAACTAATAAGTAGTTCACAAATATTGTGAACTTCACAATACTTTTTAAGTGCTAATGAAGTATTGTGTACTCAGCAGTAATATTTAATAGAAATTTGTATACTTTATTATATAATTATTTTATCAATAATCTTTATGATGAATACACCAAAGATAAAAATAATGCAAATTGGCAAAAAACCCTTTAAAAAAACAATGCCTACTTTTTTTTATGTTTAAAACTGGCCTAGTAATTTAAACTGGTCGTTTTTCGGCTTTATAAAAATCAGTCAATTATAACATACTTCCTATTAATAGATGAGAGTTTCCCAAGTGTATATTTTTTTTCCAGGAGGGCCGGGATAACCTGGTTGATAAGGCACTGGGCCCATGCCCAAGAAGTCGTGGGTTCGATCCCCACCGGCCTAAGACTCCCCGTGTAGTAAATAGTGATTGATGCACCTTAAATCTGTCGAGTCACAAAGTCCTCCATGTTCCCATAACAAATCAATACCTCTGTCGGTACTGATCCAGGAGTTTCTTTGTCTTCTGGATTGTGTTCAAAATGACAAGGCTACGGAGTTGAACATTAGTAGTCGTAAACCCAAAATTGGGTCGACTGTTCAACAACCGCTGTTAAAAAAAATATTATTTTCACTGGTTATTGGGGTGGTTGTGGGGGTGACATTTATAAAAAGTCATACCCGTAACATCGTTTTAAATTGTAACCTAAGCAAATTAAAAAGCAAATTTTTGTTAAAAAAATAATATACTGGAAAACATGCAGATGGCAACAATAAAACTATACCTTTTGATTTAGGTGTGCGAAACTCAATTAAAACAAAATTAGCTTTATTTGAAAGTGTGACATTGTATACAGTTTGTTAAGTTGTTGCTTCAATGGGAAGTATTTTTTTCAATTGATATATGATTTAAAAAATAAATTAAAAGGTAAGTATTTTATTGAAATTGAAACAAACAAAATCGTTTATTAGCAATTTTTTTAAATTTATATGATTTTGTAATTTGGTGAAAAATTTTTAAAATAAATATAATTATAAGGGGCATATTTTTTTCTCTTTTAACTCAATTTAAATAAAAAGAAGGAATAAGAAAACAAGAACTATTGACATTGTTATTCCAGAATCTTAAGTTATTATATAATTACTTATAGTTTAAACTAAAGCAAAATTTAAAATAACTAGCTGAAATTCAAGATAAAAAATTTCAATACTAAATATTAATAATTTTTAAATATATATTATTTGACTTTTCTTACTATATATTAAAATTTTATTATGGTGTCACAATTTTCCACTGTTGTACGTGCATTTTTATTGACCGGAAAATCGCGTGGTAGGATCCAGATTTTTCTCATTCATTTTCATACTGTTTTGGCAGTCATCAGCATAAAATTAATAAAAGTCATTAAGGTATTGTTTTTCTATGAGTATTTTTCGATCCCTAATTTAAAGTTATTTTCTTGTACTGCTATTATTACACTTCTAATTCAAGAGCTTATAACTAAGAGAATTGTTTATTTTATTATTTTTATTATAATGTCATTCTACGCTACATTTTAAGATGAAGTTATTTAAAAGGGTGGTCTAATCTTATTAACCGTTTTGCAATTATTATTTTTGTGCGAATAACATTAATGTACTGTTATAAATTACAGTTAAAGTGATCTGTTCAATAATTTAGAACATAATCAGATCCATGAATAAGGAGATGCAAGCAAAAATAGTTTGGTAAGCGAAAATATTAAATTCGGTTCTGAATTTGAAGCAACGTGACATCACTCATCATATTCTGCATTAATTGTTTTTATAATTATTTATGAACTTTAAGTTTGTTTTAACTACAACTTTAATTCTTACTTTTTAGAATTGCATTTTAATGTTGTTCTATTACTTGATCTTTGAGTATTCGCATCTTAAATATTTGATGCCGCATTTAAACTAAACTAGTCATGTATAAATTGTAAATAAATGTAAATTATAATTATTAAATGTTTTTATTCTTCAAACCATTCATTACGCTTCAAACTCATCAAATTTGTTTGAACAATATAATGTTATAGCAATATAAAAGTTATTTTACAAAAATGATTAATAATAAAAAATAATGACTAATAAGAAAAATCCGATTTCAATAACTTAAAAATTAAAAAAGTTTCAAGCAATTTTCTAAATAGTTTTCGTACTTCTTAAAAAAATCTCAAGATGATTGTAGTTACGGCTTGAAGGTAACCCAGCTTCGGTACAGCTTATCTGGGAAGTAAAGGTGCCTATGCACGATGCTCACCATATTGCCTCAATCATACTTTTTGTCTCGCAATTGAGTTGTTGTTGTTGTAGTTCATTTACGTCGCACTAGAGCTGCACAATGGGCTATTGGCGACGGTCTGGGAAACATCCCCTTGCAATTGAGGAGCTTTGATTCTATAAGACTTCCCTGAGCCGCAACTGGCTGTTGCGGGAATGCTTTACGTTGATATTTTTTATTTTAAAAACTCCTTTTGATGCAGTTCTCGTATATTATCTAACATTATTGAGCATAATTTATTCGATCATTTTTCAAGACTTAATCAAAATATGATAAATAATTTCTAAATCTCTTCAGTAAGTTTTAAATATTGTATTGTAACTAATAAAATTTAAGGTTTTTGAACCAATAATTCAACGGAAAATTTTTTTTATGAACAGACATAAAAAGTGATTTATAATGTTGTTATTTAGAGAAATCCTAAAAATTAAAAATGTGTGAAACGCAAACTGTCGTCAAACAAATTAATTAAATAAAACGCTGAAAATAGAATTTAAAAAAAAAAAAGATAATAGCGAAAAGATACTAGCGAAAGAAAAAAAAATAAAGATAATCAGAAAATCATATTATATTTAATATTATCTAAAAATATATCTTCAACTTGGAAAAAAAAACTCATCGAAATATTTTAATCGTCTGATATTTTTGTTTTATGTCTTCGTAAACTTCGTTGAAAAAAAAATGGCGATTGATAGTTCAATCTCCAGTATTTATATCCTGTGACCGGTGGCGATAATAACGCATTGGAAATATTGTGTCATTTTAGAAACACACATTTGAAAAAAATCCGATTTGTGATGTGTTGTTGTTTAAAGATAGTAAAATCGAATGGAATGTTAGAAAAGAAAGAAAAAAAGGAGACACCTACCGGTAGCGGCAAGAAGGACCAGAATAATATTCAATAAGATGATCTTCATTTCTATCTGAAATATAAAAGTTGTTCAATAACTTCCCAACAGGTTCTCATTCAATGACTACGTGATTCGAAAGTTCAATTTTTGGGATCATCCATAAAATACATGAAGAGGGTCTCCAGGAACAAGCAGCATTCTGAATTAAAATAAATATTTTAAAGACAGTCCCTCACTCATTACAGTGACCTTTTCATGATAACGATCTGGGGTTAAATTAACAGTCGCTACCGGGGCTACTAAATATCAAACGGTGATTAAAATACAGTCTAACTCCGCTATAGTGAACACGGTATATAGTGAACTCCCGGATATAGTGAACGAAATGTTCGCTCCCGTGCCTTGCTACATACGTATGATGTTATTTTTTATGGATATAGTGAACCGAAACAAGAAAGGATGTTGGATATTAGGAACTTCTTTGTCTTCGACTGATTTATTTTCTTCATTTTTTTGGTAATAATTTTGAAATTTCTACTTCAAAATAAATACATATACCGATTTTTAAAGCCATCTATAGCATGAAATGTAGCAATAGGCATTTTCTTGTTTGCTTCTTTATTGAATAGCATTATTGTATTCATTGAGCATTCAAAAAAATCGCCATCTTCCAGTATCTGGACAAATGCTTCAAGTCAAAGTTGATGAATTTGCTAAGCGATTTGGTGAGACTAATTTTTTGTGCTCTAGTGGCTGGTTATAGACAGGTTTAAAAAGAGGAATAACACAGGAAAAATTATCGGAGAGTCGGCAAGTGTATCCATATTTGATGTTAAGGATTGCTCATCAGTAGAGCCCGGATTTTGATGACCTAAAAAATCTCAATGAATGCCCTTAAAAAGTGCAAAAAATGCCCTTAAAATGCGAAAATTGCGCTAAAAATGCCTTATGACATGACTTAAATAGAAGTAAAAATATTGAACCAAAACAATGTTTTACTCTTCAAAATTATTATGAGTCGTTTCAAAAAATATAAAGCAATGCAATACTTGTTCTACGTTCATTAAAGTTCGATAAATATGTTTTATATCCAAAAATAACAAAAAAAGGAAAATATATTGACTTCAAAACATTTTCATTTTGTATAGAAACTTAAATGAATATAACAACTTCCATCTCATAATATTACTAAATATCAGAATTACAGTGGATTATTAAATTTTTTTTTAATATTTTGAAATGTAAACGAGCGTTTCTTGTCTGAAAGCAAATTTTTATACCAGGACAAGCTTCTTTCAACGTCTACTGATGTTATTGGTGCGTACTTGAAAAGGACGGTCACACTTACTGACAATTCTTCTTCAATTTGAAAAGATGTTGCTTCACCTGTTAATATCCTAGAAATTTTCTTCATTGTTTGGAAGCCAGTGTAATAATAAAAAATAATGAAAATTGGAAAAATTTAACAAAAAATTTAAAAAATGCTTTAAAATGCAAAATACGCCCAAAAATTTTAAAGAAAATGCCCTATAAATCTCAAAAAATGCTCTAAAGGACAAAGAATGTCCAAAAATGCAAAAAAATGCAAATGTCATCAGAATTCGGGCGTTACTCATCAGTTAAAGATTACTAATTTTTTTTTTGTACGCAAGACGAAGAGTAATAAAAGATAAAAGTTAACAAATTTTTGTTACTACGTATTATTTTGCAGTCATTTTTGTATTTCATTTTATTGACCATTTATTTAAATGATGTCATGTAATAAAAGGGGAGAGTTTGGAGCCATTTGTTAAAATTGTTTGCGGAACTGATATAGTGAAGTCTCGCTTATAGTGAACAGAAATTTCACTATAGCTGGGTTTGACTGTATTAGGTGCCAGTTGCCACCCAATCACCACTTTTTCACCCAAAACGCAACCTATGCACATTTTATTAATATATTTTTTTTTTTGTAAATATGAAATTGTTATGAATATTTTATAATGTTCTAAAAAATACTTTATTTTACGATTCTTTCTGAAATTTTTTTTTTCATTTTAGTAATGAACCTTATAATGCTTTACATTAATAATGTAAACAGTTTTTTTGATCGTTAAAATTTTTCACTTTTCAATTTTTAAAACTTTTTTGTAAGGTGGCCTCGTATTTTTTTTTTTTTTTTTAACAGTTAAACATGCTACAATAGGCCACTAGTCAGTAGCAAATATATTTCGCCAAATGCGAAAATATACACGAAGAAATTTTTGAAATTTCAAAAACTTACAGTAATTCTAAAATTATGCTTAAGTATTACAGCACTAAGTAGTACATCCTTTTACAGCTCTATTTATATTAGTTCGTTTTAAAATGTATTAAACGAAAAGAAATGCTTAAATTTTTCTAAAAGATTTTTAGAATGAGTATTTAAATATTTTTTGTTAAAGGGGTTTATATGAAACTGCGTAAAATATTTTATGTTAATATATATTCATTCAAATTTGAGTCTTACCTTACAAGGGAAAAAATAAATTATGTTAATGTTTCAGTTTCCTATTTACCATTTTATAATAGATATTTTTAGACTGGCTGTAAAGTAATTAAATAAATATTTTTTTAAAGGAATGTTTAAAAAGTAATCTACAAACCAGTTTCTCTTCACACTTAGGCTGGTACAGATTATTAACTAGCTGAACACCGTTCTTCGTAAGAGGGGAAAAGAAAATAATCAATAATCAGTATAATCAATAATCAAAAAACACTACAAAATCGTGCTCAAGAATAAAAGACATATAACGACTCAATTAGTAAAGCAAAAAAAAATATTTTTTTTCCTTCATCATGTTTTGTCTTTCCCAGTGGCTTTATGTTATGCGATGAAGCAAAACCAGTTTTAGAAGTTTATTTTATCAAAACGGAGATTTACTGTATTTAGTATCCTTGAGCATGATGCTGTTGCTCGAAGTTTACTCATGATAGTCAGAATTATGACCATCCTAGAGCTGTTGTTGACTCACTGTCAGATCATAACCAGTGTTTTACCATTCTCTCTTATTCTTTAAACAGGTGATTGAACCCACACTCATGTTGTTAGATTTTAAGTGTTCATGCTCACCGTATTTTTTGTAAAATAATGTACTTATTACATGTCAGTTAGTAGATGGCAACGAGTTGAGTTTTGTGGCTACCATGGCGATAGTTTGGATTTTTTTTTCCAATGCCCATTTTTTCCCACTGTGTTAACATCCGTCAATTCAGGCATTTACAGGGCGATTTTGTTGACTCTCTTTCAGGGGCACCATATGAGGTGGGCCAACGTCGCTCCCACAGTGAGGACAGATAGTACAGAGAAGGAAAGAACATCCATGCCTTGCCCGGGATTCGAACCCAGAACCTTTCTGATGCAAGGCAGTTCCCAGCCCCCTACACTGGCCGGTCGGCAGCTTGGAATGTAAATAGTTTTTGTTTTTCGAGAGAGTGTAAGGCTTTTTTTGGAATGGCGATGCTTTGATTATTTTGTTGAGATAATAAATCTTCCTTTTTATAGTAGTAGTAGATTCGTAATAGTAGAAATTTCTCAATTATTTGATTCGAAGCTCTTTGAGTTTTATTTTAGGTCATTTTTAATTTTGTATTTTTTGACATATGTTGTATTGAATGTAGCCGACTTTATCAGATGATGTCTTCCTTACACACTGTAAAAATGATAGACAGTTTCTGCATTTGTGTTTGGTTTGTTCAACAACTTCTTTATAAGCAAGAATGCTTCTTCATAAAGCTTAGATACTAGTTCATTCTCAAAAACATTAAAAATAGAACTTTCTTAAGCATTAACAAGATGCAGAAGTTCCTGTCTGTCAGCAGTATCTAGCTCTAACCGATCTCTTTAATTGTTAAATAATTTTAATTTGGATGTTAGGCTCCTTGATTCTCTAAGCTAACTTTTCTGCTAACGCACAGCAAGATTACTGATTTGTGGAATGCAACACTTTCTTTCAGCTTGTAGCTGACAAAGTTATTATTATTATTATTATTTTCAACGCAACAGGCTTTATGAGTGTTCTGTAAAGAGTGAAAAAGAGGAGGCTTCTTATTATATATGTTCAAGGTAATTTTCTTCAGCCAAATCATTAATTCTGAGTTAATATTAAACTTTATCATAATCACCCCATTCTGGTAAAAAAATATAGTAATTATGACGGTACACTTTTTGATAATAATATCAAATATTTACAGAAAATAATAATCAAAAGAAGAAAGAAATGCCATGGGCTGAGTTATAAGTCGTTTTGCTTATTTAACACCCATTTGAAGGCTCTTGAGAAAAAAAATATATACATAAAACTTGATAAATCATACTTTTTTGAATTTTTAGTCTGGACAAATTTTTTGAATATGGCGCTGGTTGCAATTATCCCGTGGTCATAATTACCCCACTTGACCCTAATCAATTGTTAAAGGTTAGCTTTCCTGTGAGTAAAACCAACCTCACGTTAAGTCAATTTGACAGATTTTCATTTTAAAAAAAGAACTTTTTTTAGAGAGTTTTAGAACTTAGATTAATAATTATTTCAAGTTCTTCACCATTTCATAAACTCAAACTGTGATGATAATAGTTCTAATTCGGCTTATGCGCACCGTATTTTTTATAAAATAATTTACTTATTTTTTGCCACTTGGTAGATGGCAACGAGTAGAGTTTTGTGGTTGCCACAGTGATAGTTTGAGAATGTAAATAGTTTTTGTGTGAAAGTATCTTTTTTTTGGAATGGTGATGCTGTGATTTTGTTGTTAATAAATCTTCCCTTTTTTTCAAAATATATTAGAGTTTTCTTAATTATTCAATTTAAGGTCTTTTGCGTTTTATTTGAGGTCGTTTTTAATTTGTATTTTTTGACAAAAAAAAATTTCCAAGCATATTTTTTTAAAGAAAAATATTGTTTGAAGAGTTTAAAATAAAAATATGAAAGATATGCGTCTAAAAAAAAGCAAGAATTGAAAAAACTTTTTTTATATCTTTTTCAGTACAATGATTAATTATTATATCGTTTGGTTTTAAGAAGAAGAAATTTAAAATGATTTTGTTTTTATCGTTTTCACTTGACAACTGTTCAAATCAGTTTCACATTATTGGTGGTATTGCGAAGTTGTGTTGGATAATACGGTTTATCTACATACTTTGAAGATACAAAGAAACTTAAAATCATTTGCGGACATTTCTTTTTCAAAATTTTGGAGTATTCTTCTTTGATAAGCAAATATTCTAATTTTCAGCATATTTATCTGACAAGAACTTTTATTACCCGACCTATTATAGGTCATTTGCACTTTTACCAGCAAAATATAGACTATTCCGAGAAAAAATATTTTACTGAGAGAGCATCTGAAGCATCAAGGTAATTTCCTACATCAAGGTAATTTTTTTTATTAAATAAAGAATAATACAAAAATTATTTTAAGTTTATCGGAACTTCTAATTCCAGTTATGTTAAAAATTGGTTTTACCAACGTTAGCGAAGAACTGGAATGTGTTGAAGTATATGGTATTCATAATTTTAGGGTATTCATAATCACTATTTTATTGGCCTCGTAATATTCACCCTTAAATAATCCACTATTTTTAAGTGAATATTGGTGTGTGTTATTACCCATACAGCACAATTTATCTAGTAGATGTCCAGAATTTGTCCACATGATCCATAAGACGTCGTGCATCAAATACCGACATCTACTAGACGTTTTCTTATAGCTTATTTATGGATAATCCACAATGGCTTCGGTACAGGCATTTTATAGATGACTATGATAGGTGTTATGTGGAATAAAAAACTTAGGACAACAACTTTAAAATAACGTCATTTGGAATGTTTCTCGTAGTTGAAAATTGGGCGAATTAAATTGAAATTAATATCTTGATGAATAAACACATTTAATGAATACTATTTAAATTTATTTGCAATTCAACATAATGCGTTATAGTTTAATTTGGCATCAAATATTTACGAAGCGTATAGCACAAAAACAAAATGAAATTAACAAAAAGGAAAGCAATTCTAAAATTAATAACGAAAGTTGATGTTAAAAATTGCGAAATTTTTTTTAGGTTCGCATAAACAATGTTTACTTTTCACGTAAGTGCAAACGACTCGCGTTAGCTTAATTTTTTGTTCCCATAGCAGCGATTGTTTTTGGTGTTCATAAAAGTTTCAATGTATTTTTCGAGTTTAATGTGATAAAAGAGTAATTTACTATTATAGCTCATTTGAGAAGCCTCATTTAAGATAATTTAAACAGTGATGACAAGTTAATTAAACTTAAGCTTGTTGAACAAACAGCAAACTTATTGATTGACAATGAAATGAAAATCAGAGACAATCTTAATGCTAGCGAAGTTGATGAAGCAACATGCGAGGCTGAATTTGATACAACAATACAATTGATAAAACAATACAATTGATATACGATTGATATAACAATACGTTGTTACTTTATCCTAAAACTCCCAGCTTAAATGGAGATATCAGAAACTGATTATGTTTTTGGGGTTAATTTCAAAGAGTTGATAAAGATTCAAATTTGGATAATCATGATAAATTTTCTTATCTATCACAGTAAAAGAAATAATTGCTGAGGAGTTGGTTAAAAGTTTTTCTCTATGTGGAGGTAGCTTTGAAAAAACTATAAGGTCAACTAAGAAGTAGATTCGGAAAAAAGGAGCAATTGAATCAAGTTTTTGTGAGAGATCTATAGTTTGTCTACGTAATGAACTGTCCTAGCCATTCGTCTGGAGTAGAGGCGGTGACTATGGTTACGAGGTTTAACTATTTCAAGTGGAAGTGTTGGGTAATTATTTAAGATTGGTTTAAGCTTTGGCCGGCAAGAGAATGGGAATCGGGGGGGGGGTGAAGAGAGGTTCTTTCTTTGAAATGTGCTATTTCTCGTTTCCATAGCAGCAGACGTCCTCAGACTTCACAGAGAGTTCTTTCTGTAGACAGAGTATACTTTCTCTTGTCCTTCAAAAAGAGATTATGACTATGATATGTTAGAGATTAAATCACATGCGTTTAGGAGACCTTAGGTGTAACTAGACCACCTGAATCAGAGAGGCCGTTTTTACTCGTCAGCCATTTCGGAGCAAAATATTTTCTCCAATGCGAGAGAGCTACAAGATTTAGCAACTTATCGCCACAAATGATGCTTAACCTCAACAATGAAGAAAAGCGTGTTTGCGTACATTGATATACATTGTTTCTCGGAAACTTTTTTTATACTTGTACAAATTTATTTCAAACTTTATTATTACTGTTAGTTAAAATAAAAATATTATTCATTGCTAGATAGAAACAGTTTATACACATTTTTGGTTCTTTAATAAAATAAAATAAAACCAAGAAAATGGAGATTAATCGGTAAATTTAAAGTTGCATGCTTATCTAAAATTGATCCTCGATTTGGACAGCTTATTCCTTTTAGTCTTTTTGGAGGAATAGTTAAGGGATTTGTAATGTCATCAGACCTTTATTTTTTGTTTATATCTTTCCTACTTGCATTAAATTGAGATTCTTAAAAATGAACGTGGAAGAAAATTCAAAATACTTTGCTGTATTTTCATACTTAAATGAAACCACATTAAAAGATTCAGAGTTCAAATTTTGTTTGACGAACTCGAGTTTGCTCCAACGCTCAATTCAGGAGGGAATTTTGAGTTCAAAATTACGAGGATAACGAATTTATCACAAAGAAGGTCAAACATTTATAGACCTTCTTTCGATGAATGAAATTCCCATTCAGTTATTGAAAAGTTTAAAAACTTTTACTAGTGTTAGTTAATATAAATTATAATTTGTCTACCACTTTTTTAAAAATGTAATTGTTTTAATATGTTTCGTATACAAAACATCAGAAGGTGTGGTCCAATGCTACAAATGCCAAAAATTTGGACACACTCAGCGCAGTTGTACAGCCACCGTTCCCGCCTGCATGAAATGCGCTAAAGACCACTACACGTACGAAGCCATCCACAGTGCCAGCGACCTGCATCAACTGTAATGGTGAGCAGCCAGCCTGTTTTACGGGCTGCGGTGCAAGACCCAGGAGGCTCCCTAAAGAAAGGAAACCTAAGAAGGCCACAGACTCTGCTTCCAGATTCCTCAGACTGTTCCAAGAGATGAAAGAACTACTCAAAGATGAGGAGCTAGTTAAGATGCTTCGTTCCCTCCTGCCAGAGTCCAAGAATTAGTGCCTACTAGTCATCTCCTCCCATGTCTTCCACAGCGTTAGGCTAGTTAAACTTTGCAACCTGCGACGTTAATTGTAGAAGAATCAGCAGTCGTAGAAGGATCACTAGTTCTATTCAACGACTCTTTTTCCTGCTCCGCTCGCTATTAAAAACAAAATTATCCTTCTGAAAATATCGCCTCATGGAATAAGCTGTAGTAAGCAGCTGTATGCTTTCTAACTGGAAGTAGAGAGAGTCAAGAGCTCTAGATTGTTGGTTACATTTAAATTTAAAATGCCATCCATTCAGCCTAGGAAGTGTGTTCCCTATCCTACTAGGTCTCGTCGAGGTAAAATCCTGTGGAGAGAGCAGATATCGACAATGTCCACTTTTATCTATGAAAAGGTAACCCCACATAGAAACGAGTTAACACATACTTGTGAACTGAAATTGTATTCTTGTAGTGGTAGATACACTATAGTACTCCCCCACCAGAATTTTATCTGTAATAGACTTCGATAAATGAATATCACTAGTTGATTCATTGCTGTTTTGCGAGAAACCGGGAGAGCTGTATTAAGATCACCGTACTTTTGAGTGCTGATAGCGAGAGCTGTATCAAGTTCACGGTCGCTCCTGTGCTGCCATTAGCAGTCGAGTGTAAACAGGCTGACGTTGCGTATGATCGAGACTGAGTAACAACAGAGTGAGGTGGATATTGTAACAGTCACAAGTACCGAGTCAACTGTTCAATGGGAACCATCCATAAAAAGTAGGCGTGTTCAAACTGAAGAGGGAGTTTCTGGCAAGGCAGGCGCGTTCGCATCACGACCGGGTCACCAATGTGGGAATGGTAGCTATCGACAATGTCAACTTTCATCTATGAAAAGGTACCGCACCATAGAATCGATTCGTTCGTTGTAGTGGAACTGGGCGTCTGAGGCCTTACGGCCCTTTGCACCATAGAATCGAGTTAACATGTCTTATATGTTAGTGAATTGAAATTGTATGTTAGTAGTGGTAGATACACTATGGATCCCAATATTTTTTTTTAACCGAATAGGTACCAAGAAGAAATTGCTGCTGTGATATAAGGAGATTTAAGTAAATGATGTTTTTTCTAAGCAAGATTTTTCGTGGTATTTTCTAAAATTAGTAAATAAAATGACACCAATAGAATAAACAGTCGTTTTCCTTAGTTTCTACTAACACTGTTTCATAGAGTGCTCTGACCTAATTGATGGTATAATGAAGTAACACCAAATGGTACGCACACTGATGGAAACGAAAAGAGCCTTGAAAAGACCTTCTCAAGGTCAAGTCACTGTCATATGGCGCCTCTTGCTCTCACCTTGGCTGATTAATTTTCCAAAAATAATTAATGAAACTCGATTCCCAAAGTGACCTTTTCTCGAGAAAAGAAAATTATTCATAACGACGTTTCTGTAGCAAGAGAGCAATTTGAAGGACGTCCTTCCTAAAATTATGCATTCAATTTTTTCTCACAAATATCTGACAGCTAACATAAGAAACTAGTTTTAATAATCCCAATTAAACCACAATGTTAAAACTTTTAAAGAGTCCGAATTGCGTTTCAGTTTTAAAGGGAGAATGATTGATTGCAACATTCTGAAAGACAAATTCCACGAAAAGAGATTTTTGTTTTGAATTTTCATCGAACAATTAAGAAATTGCGTCACCCTGATAGAAATAATAACCCTAATTATAATCAACCGTATACGAAATCGTATAGTGTTGAGTTTCCGCTTCAACGAAGAAAATTTTTACTAACTTCTTGAAAATTGTTTTATTGAAATTTTTTCAAAAAAGTATTTACTCGAAAATGTTTGAAATGAGTTCAAATTGTTCAAAAATTATATTTAGATAAGAAACGAAACGTATTTTATGCTAATCTGATAGACTCTTCGATTTTATTGCTGCATCTATGTTATGCAACGCTAATAAACATTTAAGTTTATTAGGGTTGTATTTAAGAAAGCATTTTACGAATCCATACGTTTGAATAAGAGGATGGTTCTTCATTAACCACAATTTCCCTTACCAATTATTCTGAAGAAAAAAAAATTCAAAAAATCAACATATTTTTTTTTATTTTATTAATAAATACAAATAACTAAAACAAAACATAATGTACAAGTTTTAAGTTGAAATTTGAATTTTTCCTTCATGTGTCAGAAACCTTTAATTTAAAATCAGTTTACTATCCCTAGTTATTTCTGACAAATGAAAAAAGTTAAATATTAGTCTTTGTAGGATAGTTCTTAAAGCAAGGGACTACACAAAGTGGTACTTTTCAAACGTCAGTGAGGCCATTTTGTTTTACTCTTATCTCTATGTAAATTCAGCTACCATCGTATATACAATAACTCAAAATACGTGTTCAAAGTAATGCTCCATCAAATATCAAAGTTAGGAGAAATGCTTAAGTTATTTGTGTGTTCAAACATTGGTTAACTCATTCTAAAAATAATCTCTGTATCAATATTAGCAGAATTACTGTTACGGAGAGGATCTAGAATAATTAATTTTCTAGTTCTTGCGCATTGTAGCACTACACTATTACATTTCTAGTTCATTTTTATGCATAATCACGGTTAACATATTGAGCACCCTGAATTAACGAGCGGATTGCATTAACCTTACAAAAACATATTCAATCATACATATCCGTAGCATACGGATAAATTGACGGACAGTAACGGAAACTCTCGAAATTATTAAAAATGCAATATAACTCACCGTCACCACCAAATTTGGCTTATTTTTTCGGTAATTGTCTTGAAAATTTGGCCAGCGAAAATAAAGCGATATGTTTTTCAGATTGCCGTCATACCTGAAGTGTGTTTCTATTTTTCATTTATTTATTATTATTTTTTTCTATTTAATGGCGGGCACTTGGGTCTAGTTCCCTTTGGTCTCAGAAGTGACCGAATCGCTATTCTCTTATCCTTACCTAGTGGGCACCTGTAGCTAAGCCATGGCGGTGGAGTAGCGTCGCTCGCGTCTTACAACCACAAACCTGTTTATAGGGCGGTTTACATTCACACAATTGTTTGTTGTTGTAGTTGTTGTTTCTAATGTCACTTGACATAACAACAAGCCTGCTTGGTGAAACCGTGCGTTTCTTGTTTTTCAGTGGCGCCATCTATGGCCAAGAATTCGACTTCTGCCACGCCATACGTCGCACCCGTTTATAGGGCGGACCCATTCATACATCCATTCATTCATCCACAGATCGTAATTTTGACCTGAATCAGAGAGCGATCGATCACCAATCCAGTACCCCCAGCTGTATTGTTTTGTTATGGGAACAAGGAGGACTTTTGCGACTCGACAGATTTAACGTGCATGAGTCACTTTACTACGTGGTGAGTCATCGGCGGGGTTCGAACCCACGAATTCTCGGACATGGGCCCAGCCGACCAGGCTATCCCAGGACTACAATCACACAGAAGATGGAACATAGAACACAGAAAGAGAGAGAGATAGAAAGTTGCATTCATGCCTACGGTGTGATTCGAACCCACAACTACTCGCCCCGTAGTCTAGTACCACTAGACCAGTGATCGGCACTTTCAAAAGGCGCATTTTAGGGTATTTTTTAACGCATTTTTAACGCATTCAACCAACACTGCAGTCAACTAAAGCCGATTACACTATTAATTTTTTATTTTCTGCGATTTTGTAGTTTCTCGCAAGAACTGATATTTCCTAATCGTTTAAATTTCCGACCGTTAACCTCTTTTATAAAACCAATTTAAAAAAATAAACGTTTTCAACATTTTTAGAGGCTATGGGTACGTTTATTGTTCTGCTTTACAGAATTTTGTTAATCCAATCTACGCACAAATACACTTATTAGTTAAAGTAGGTCCGATAATTAACGTGGAGTTGAGGAAAATGAAAAATGGTCGTTAAATCCGGTGGCTTGCTAAGTCCGAATTCAATGTTAGTACAAAAAATTTTGTCATGAAAATTAATTTCTTTGAATTCCTTTAATTCCTGATAATTTTTTATTTATTTCTTGAGAAGTGCAATTATATTTATCCAACCTTTATTGTTTTGCTAAGTAGAATTTTGTTAATCCGATCTACAAATATAAGTCGCACAAATACACTTATTAGTTAAGGTAGGTCCGATAATTAACGTGGAGTTCTGGAAAATGAAAAATGCTCGTTAAATCCGGTCGCATGTTCAGTTCCAATTCAAGGTTAGTACAAAAAATTTTGGCATAACAAAATGAAATTTTTTTTGTTGAGTTTCCTTAAGTGAAGAAATTTTTTTATATATTTATCTAACGTTGGTTGTTTTGCTTTGCAGAATTTTGTCCTTTAATTTTTGTCGTTCATCACAATGTAATGCATAAAAGGTTCGATAGCTTTAAAATACTGTTTATGATTTTGTACACACTGGAACACTACAACACTAGATATTGATATTTATCGATATTTTAAGTTTAATTAGTTAATGATTTAAGTCGGGGTTTGTAGCGAAATGTATAAACCGGAAATACCTACATTAAATGTAGTATGAGTTCCCGAAAAATTCAGAATTCCGGAAATTTATTACTTTTGTATTATTATTATTTTAAAATACAACGTAGCGGTTTATCACCATTGTTTTACATTTAAAAATACAGTTTCTTGCAACAATTCGGACTATCAGTGAATTCAGCATGGTACATCAATAAGATAGAATGTAAAATTGTAATGAATTAAAAAAAATATTAATATCTAATTATTTAAAAATAAATTTTAATTATTTTAAAATACAGTGCAGTGGTTTATCACCATTGCTTTACATTTAAAAATACAGCTTTTCTGCTAAAATTCTGACTATCAGTGAATTCAGCATGGCACATCATTACGATAAAATGCAAAATTGCAGTGTTTTAAAATAAAAATAAATTATTAACATCTTAAAACAAGTTATAATTTTTCAACTTAATTGCATTCACAGGAGGGTTGCAAATGCACCCACTTAATTCCCTTTTGTGGGTATCAGCGAAAGGCTCGGATTATTTTAAATAAATGAAGCAGCGAGTGGGGGGGGATTAAGGGATTAAGGGGGGTTAAGGGGGGGATTTTAATGGGCCATTTATTTAGTGGGGGGGGGGCGCATTAAGTGGAACGATTGCCAGAGAGAGATTTATGAAGTATCGCTGTAATTGGGTGAAAGGCGCCAACTCTGCAATTATTGTGAACTCCAGTGTTAAACACACTTTTATATCGGAGGGCATCATGATGGGTGGGGAACAATAGAAAATATGTATCGAATTAATTCATCATCAAACGGTTTACAAGGGATGTGGCAGAAGTTTAGCAAAAAGAAAATAGCCAATCATATACAGTTTTAAAATGAAAATGCAAAATCACAAAAACTTGTAGAGTGTTATAAAGTATTAATTTTTTGAATTATATTATATATATATATATATATATATATATATATATATATATATATATATATATATATATATATATATATATATATATATATATATATATATATATATATATATATATATATATATTTGTCAAACACGTTTTTTTGTATTACACGTAAATAATTTTCTGATGTTTCTGAACGCTCCAAAGCCGCTTGTAGCACATACTTACATTTTAGTTTATGCGTTTTTCCATTAAGAGCGTCAGTTACATTATTTTCACATTGTAATTCCTTTTAAGCAAATAAATAATTAGTTTAAATGTCAACCACGTTTATTTCTTTATTACAATAAACGTTGTGTTTTGTTTCCATTTTTCTATTCTCTCATTGTAGACATACTACTTAAGTCTGGCCCACCCTTATAAAAACATCTGTACACGCTTATGAATATAAAGTACTTCGATACTACAATCAAACCCCGTTATAGTGAATATGGTTTATAGTGAACTCCCGAATAGAGTGAACGAAATGTTCGCTCCTGTGCCTTACTATACACCAGGGATGGGCAAACTTTTTTTGGTCGAGGGCCAAAAATTGAGAAAAAAAAAGTTTGGTGGACCAAGTGAAAACTACTAAAATAAAAATTCCAACTTCTAAAATAAAATAAAGTCCATTCATCATGGAACGCATGGCACTCTGAATCAACTTCGAGTTTTTTAGTTGCCATTTTGGATTGAAAAATTTCACAAATAACTCAAAATAGCTGTAGCCATTTTATACATTTAATAATTTCACCATTATTTGCAATGACGTTATAATGTGTGCTATCTTTCCATATACAGTAAATAATGTTAGAACTCGAGCAGGCAGAAAAATCCGCTCATTGGAGCTTAAAATGCGCAGTCTGCCACATTTGAAGTACAATTCACCTGTATTAGATTCCATATGTCTGCTCCTCGAGAAACACAAACACTCGTTTGAGCCAATCTACGGCTATTTTATAAAGAACTTCTACTTTCAACATTTTACCAGTTGAAGCTGTCTGTGGTAACTATTTCCATCAATTTATGTTTTGTAGAGCAAAAATAAAGAAAGTAAAAAGGCCATCAGTACTTTGATAAAAAAGAAGGAACAAAAATAGCTTTAAAACAAAGTAGACAAGTAAATGGATGTATAATGTATATTGCTTATATTCGCCACGGATCGGCTTGTTAAAATTCTATCCGCGGGACGGATAAAATCTTCGGGCGGGCCACAGTTGGCCCGCGGGCCGTAGTTTGCCCATCCCTGCTATACACACATAATGTTAATTTGTTTTTTGTGGATATAGCGAACCAAAAGAAGAGAGGAAATAGGTTATTATGAACTTTTTTCTGTCTTCGACTCATTTTTTCCCCCTTCATCTTTGGGTAATTTTGAAATTTCTACATATACCGATTTTTAAAAAACCATGTATGTGGAATGTGGCCACGAGTATTTTTTCTTGTTTGCGTCTTCTGTTTCAGTTTTCCATCCCTAAATAAAGGCTATCCCTAAATTTATTTTCTATTACTGCATATTGTTTTTTTATTCATTTTTGTATTTCTTTGAATAGGCCATTTATTTAAATAAAGTGAAATAAAAAGGAGCCGTTAGAAAAAAATTATTTAAAATTGTTTGCTGTACTGATATAGGAAACAATCCGGTCATAGTAAACCGAAATTTCGGTCCCTTCAAGGTTGACTGTATAATTATATGGATATTTTTTTTAAAGAATTCATCAGATATACAAAGCAGTTATCGTGGCGTATAATATATTTTGGGAATTTTAAAATGAAATTCGAAATAAACAAACAATTTTTTTTTTTTGCTGAATTTTTTATTTTATTTTATATTATGATAATTTCAAAACAAAAATAAAAGTTACGTATTTGGTGACTATACATTATATTTCCCTTCAGTGTCTTTTTTAATAGGAGAAAGGCTGAGAGATGATTTAAAAGTAAATATTAATGCAAGTAAATATTAATCCATTAGTTAATTGTAAAACATATAAGTAGATATATTTAATCAATGTTACAAACAATAAAAGTTATGTAAGGGTGGGGAAAAGATTGTTGTTATTTTAATGTCACAACATTCATCAGATAAAATAATTGCAATTTTAAAAACGAAATACATGATACTACTGGCCGGGATAGCCTCGTTGGTAGGGCACTGGGCCCATGTCCAAGTGGTCGTGGATTCGATCCTTGCCGGCCGAAGACTCCCCGTGTAGTAAATGGTGACTGATGCATGTTAAATCTGTCGAGTCGCAAGGTCCTCCATGTTCCCATAACAAATCAAAACCTCTGGGGGTACTGGATTGGAGATGGATCGCTCTCTGATTCAGGTCAAAATTACGATCTGTGGATGAATGAATGAATGTATGAATGGGTCCGCCCTATAAACGAGTGTGACGTATGGGTGTGGCAGAAGTCGAATTCTTGGCCATAGATAGCGCCACTGGAAAACAAGAACAATCGCACCCCCTCTGCCTTAATGGCATACGTCAACATCAACGGCATGATACTACTATGCGAGCAAGAATTTATTTCTTACAGAAACAAAAAGGAGAAGAAAAAAACTCTGGATAAAGTTCTGGAAAGAGCCGGTAAAACAAAGGCCAGAAACATAATGCTACCTCTCACAGCTTAATCTCTCCCCAGTTGTTGCTGCTTTCACTTCATACACATTGTAGTGCGTCTACCACTACAAAATTTCAGTTTCAATTCATTAGTATATAAGACCTCTATGGTGGGGTACCTTTTCATGGATGAAGGTTGACATGGTCCACTCCCAATACACATCAACATTCCTCAATCAGCATATAACGCGATTCATTCAAAAAGTAGACTGACACGTCCAGACGTGGTGTTTGAATTGCAATCAGGCTTGTCCTGTGAAGTACCACTATTTGCCGAACTATAGTTTAGAATATACTATTGAAAGCTCCTTCCTTCGTTCATCTCTAGAACATTCAGTTGATCACTATTCGGCAGAACAATGGAAATCGACACGTCACATTTGTTTCAGCAAAGATTTTGGGTAGTCCCCAGTCTTTATCACGGTGGCACGCAAACCGTTTTCAAAAATGTTTTCACTTTTGACCGGATGCTAATACCTTTTCGGGTGCAAAGATAAATCTCTATGTCTCTGCAAAAGAATTGCAATAATTTTCTGCCACCCTCCAGAACTCTTTGTATACTGTTATTGCTGCTTTCTGGGATCAGTTACTTCATATTCAAAGTAGGTCATATTTAATGTACTGTGTAATTCAACCTTTGACTCATACAAATCTAGTACGATATTAGGATTCACTACAGTCGCTGGCCATATTATTAGAAGCACTCTATGCAAAATTATAATTATCAGGTGATACTCTATACAGCTTTATTGTGTTTATGTCACTGTTTTACACTTGTTTACGTTAGTGTATCAATGGGTAAACATTGTAATGCAATACGTTAAAAATAAACACAAAGAGGGAGTATATGAAAAATCTCCTCTATAAAAGCCCATTACGTGTATGTTTCAATATAAGAGTATTGCCTATAAACAAGTGCAAATCACATCATTATTAAAAAAATTACAGTGCGTCTAATGATTTGATATAATTATTATAATATACTATAATATAATGCTATCGTCTAATGTATCCTGTCGTCAAATTTATATTATTTATCGTCTCATTTGACCCATTGATACACGAAAACGTAAACAAGTGCGAACAGCAGCGTAAAAACAGCAAAGCTGTAGAGCAGTGATTCTCAACCTTTTTTTTGCGGCGGCACACTTTTAACGATTACGAAATTTGACGGCACACAATGAAAAAAATTAGTTTAAAAGTTGTTTACTTACCTATAATAACACTGTGTTAAATAGTTTGTGACAATAATTTTGAATGTAAAATAAAATAATATGTACTACAAAAGCACGTTTATTAATGAATTAATTATTTCTTTCAACTAATTTTTTATTAGTTAGCGACAGTTTTTTATTTCTTTTGCTAGTTATTAATTGTTATCTTGTTTTCTATTGTTATTAACTGTTAGTTTTTTACATTAATTATTATTTTTTTCTGTGATTTCTTGTTAATTAGTTTAATTGCTAATTATAAATTGTTAGCTTATTTTTTGTCAGTTATCCTTTGTTAATATGTTTTTAGAATTATAAATTGCATAGCTTACTTTAATGATTAGCTTTTATTTCCGTTTGAAAGTTAATACTCAGCTTGCTTGCTCTTGTTAATTAATAATTTTAATAGTCATTAAGTTTTCTACTTATTTCAAAATTTTTTGTCAAAGACAATTTAAACTCTTCCTTCTTATTTTGAGATTGTCAGAGTTATTTTAAGATTGTCTTATTTTAAGACAGTCGACGACAAAGATGTTCACGTAGTTAAGGGGTGGAAAAATTCTAAAAATATATATATATAATAGTATTATATATACACTTTTCGTAAATTTAAACTTTACTCGCAATAAAAAAAAGCATTATAATTTTTAATGTATCATTTCTAATATTTGGCGGCACATTTTAAGAATTTGGCGGCACACAAAAGTGCCGCGGCACAGTGGTTGAGAATCACTGCTGTAGAGTATCACCTGATAATTAAGACAGTAATTATGTAAATTCGTAGAATCTTATAGTGCGTCTAATAATCCGGCCAGTGACTGTAAATAACCATATGCTCCACAATTTGCTTCTAACGTTGGCCCTACTCGAGTTATGAAATAATGTTCTAGAAAGAGGTGTCTGAAAAATAAAGTATCGTTCGTTCTTCAGAGTACATGATTAATATGTTGCATTTGATAGAAGAATTGGAAAGGAAGAAGAACGATATCAGTGTGTTTGTGTAGTGAGTGAAAGTGAATCTATTAATAATAAAATAAAATAAAGTGTGAAATTGAAGGAGGTCAACGACTTCCGAATGATGGAAGAGGATTCTTTCTTGTATAAAAGTAAAGAAGAATGATTCCATCTTTCCATTCAAGCTTCTCCAGTTGGTGAGTACCTCGTCTTTCTTTAATCGAGAACTTTATCTAATTAGGCTCTTTCTTTTTTTTTTTTTTGAACCTCGGGGAGGTCGTGCACTTTAAAATGCACACGCGTGTACACCGTCAGCACGGAAAAATAAATAATAATAAAAAATAAATGTTTTCCTTTTCATTAGTTATAGTTAATATGATTTATTTTTCACGGAACAACAAACAAACATTTCTCCGCAGAAATGTTTGTTTACAAAACGAGCGTGAAGTAATAAATATTTTTCTCGTGAGGAGTGTTTGTTCGATCGTTTTCTATCATTCATTCTGCGCTGAAATGATCGGGGAAAAAAACTGTGATTAGACAAAGTACTACGTAAAAAAAAGGTAATTTTTTTCAACGTTTTTTTCATTTTCAGCTTTTATTTCTCTTTGCGTTTCAGTCATTTTAATTAAAACTCGTGCGTATTTCGCAGATTATTTTCATTTTTATTTTTACTTGTCAATGTATCTCATGATATCTTTATTCGATGTAACACATGATGCTTTATGTAAATAATCCACTTATTATTTTTTATCCTCATCTATGTTCTCTTATTAACCCTATTTGCACTCATGATCTAAATAAAATAAATTATGTTTTTAATTCTAATTTCTATCGTTATATAATGAATCCCATGATAGAGAACCTCATTAACGCTATATACTTTCCAGCTAAACCTCCTCGACATCTTCAAAATGGACCTCATTTATCGAAATATAAATTCTCATATGACGTACATTTTTTTTCAATAATCGTCTCTTGTCCTTCTTTTCTGCTTAATTTAATAGGATCAAATTTTAAAACAATTTCCTCTACTTCAAAATTTCAAATTAGTACTACTGATCTACTCTAAGGCTATAATACAACGATATAATATAATATAGAACAACGCTATAATATAATATAGAACAAGGCTAAATATAATCATAGAGGACGCTGTACTTAGAGAGAAACCCTTCATGAAAATTCTTATTCACCACCATAACCAGAGTCTGACTAAGGCAGGGGCGTACGGGGCAGTCGGCCCGGACCCAACATCAGAGGGGGCTCCCAAATCGAATAGAAAGTTTAGTTTAGGTATCCTTCTTTAATGAACTTTTTTTTAAACAAAATATCAGTAAAGTGTAAAAACCGTCAGTTTTATTTTAGCTTCTTCATTAATCTATCTTAACACAAAAAGTCTATATTTCTTAAATCCATGGCTTTCTGCTGAGGAATTCAGCTAAATTTTCGCAATGACGATGGACACATTTGGCCAATGAAAAATCTGTATTTTTGTATATCGCAAAATGCAATCTGTTTACAAAAATACGGTCTTCTGATTGGCTTAATTGAGCTACCGTCATTGTGAAAATTTAGCTGAATTCCGCCCTTATACCAACAGGGATGTGAATTTTTTGCCGTAGATGACAAAGAAAACTGCCTTTGCATGATGGACATAAAATTATCAGAAAATCAATGAAATGGACAGAGCGATATTTCGTCTGACGATTGAAGGTGGGAGAGGGGCACTTTATAGCTATTATAGGTTCTAGTTAATTTTCTTGTTATATATGTATATAAATATCGCATCTCTATATTTTCTTGTTACGTACAAATACCTCCATAAAGTTCGGTTCTTCATTACTGAAGTAGTGAAGCAGGAGGGGGGCCCCAAAAAAAGTTTTTGCCCTGGCCCCAATTAGGCTAAGTCGAGCCCCTGACCATAACCAATTTGAAAAGTTTGGACGAAGGGAGTATAAAGGTATTTAGATTAAGCCACGAAGTTTCAGAATAAATGGAAATGCAAACTAATTATGGAGAAATTCTCCTATAAATTGTTTGCATCCTGATATCGTGAAAATATTTTTTCTACTTTTGAAATTTCATGGCTTACTCTAGGTATGTGACTGAATTCATTTTTATCTCTAAACTTTAAATTTTAGTACTCTACTAGAGATGAAAAACAGAATTTTGCAATGATAAGATTCTCTCGCGGTATAACTTAACTACGCTAGAGGAAGAAAAAAAATTCATCTTTTATAATGAACTAATAACCATTTTTTTAATAAAAATAACGGCAGGCACTGAATTTTCGTTCTTCGCTTTATGAGATGCCGGAAGTGTTGCTCATTTATCGTTACCCGGGGAGCAAAGTCACGGAGGCGAGCACCCACGCCACACTGCCACAGATACCCCCGTTCATAGAATGGGTTATAGTCACACATCAGTTAACAACACACAGAGAAACATCAATGCCCTGAGCGGAGGGCCGGAATAGCTTGGTTGGTAGGGCACTGGGCTCATGTCCAAGAGTTCGTGGGTTCGATCCCCGCAGGCCGAAGACAGTAGTAAATGGTGACTGATGCACGTTAAACCTGTCGGTGTCGCAAAGTCCCCCATGTTCCCATAACACACCTCTGGGGGGTACTGATCCGGGAGTTCTCTTGTCTTCTAGATTGGTTTAAAATGACAAGGCTACGGAGTTGAACATTTGTAGTCGTGAACCCAAAATTGGGTCGGCTGTACCGCGATGGATATAAAATAAATAATGCCCTGAGCGGGATTCGAACCTATAGCCATAGCCTTCGCTGTCAGGCACGCTAACCGCTAGGCCACCTGGCCCGCAACGATCCTTTTCTGTGAAAGAACATGCTTATAAATATGGTTGGGATGATTTTGGTACCTTGAACTGATTGCGAATTCCGTGCAAATTTCCTGCTGCCCTAACAAGGGAGTGAAATTGTACCATTTCGACGGAAAATCAAATTTAAGAAGAATTAATTTGTATTTTTTTTTAACAAGGAGCAAATTTCTTTAATATCATGATTCGCCTCGTTCCGAATCCTGCTCTCAGTAATTCTAACCAAATTAATTACGTAGAGTGAAAATATGAAAAATGATAACACCGGTCTTAAGCAATAACCTAAACCCTGTATAACTTGATGACTTCAAAAAATACAGAGTTTGAAAGCCTTTGTTTGCATAAAACTGGGTAGCAGTAAAGGTTAGCGAAGGGTCAAGAAGATTGGCCAATACTGGAAAACAATTTTCTCTTTAGCTTTGTGAGTCCTTTCTTTTTATCATTTCGTCCCACAGTTGACTAATTGTTGAGACACGGTTTCCAGCAAAACACCGACGTCAAGCATCACTGGCTACGGTCAGTGTGGGTGACCACTTGGATTAGTCTGCGTAGGGATCGAGGGTGTGCGGCATGGGTCCTCGTTAAACTGTTTTACCGTAAAGTGCTCGACTTCGCGTGCTAATTGTCGAGCTACCGAAGTGGAGGTGACATCCCCTCTGTAGTGGGTCAAAATGGTGATGGCATGTCTTCGGATTATCCTCAGGGATGTTTTTTCATCACCAATAGCCCATTGTGCAACTCTCGTGCGACGCAAATGAACTACAACAACAACATTTTATCATTTCTCATCGAGTTTGTTTGTAATGCCCAATTTATAAATTCGGTTATTTATAAACACAAAAGTTCAAATTCATTTTTCAATACTTTGAATATAATACCAGCAATTAGTCTTAGAAATCAACTTAATTTTAGATAATATGCTAAATCAATTTCTTTTTATGAACCAATCCCAAAAATACTTTACAATGTATAACGATTGGTATAGACTGTTAAGAGTACCCTATTTTTATTACAAATGAGCTTTGATTAAATTTTTCGCCCTAATTATAGTTCGATTTTTTACTATCAGTTTTACAAAAATAATTTATTTCAATAAAACAATACCTAACAAAAATAAATAACATTTCATAGAATGAGACATTTACTTTGTTAAAGATTAATAAATGGAATAAATTTTACTGAAATACGATTACTTTAGTAGAATGAGATAAGCTTTATGAAAATACTACGTAACTATTCAATTAAAGATTAAAGTGTTATTAAGAGGTATAAATTTAACCGAAATACGATTTCTTTATTAAAATGTGATTGGAATAAGCTTTATGAAACGATTACGATACTTTAACGATTACTCAATTAAAGTGTGATTGGAATAAATTTTTATAAAAAATCCGCAATTTTTACGATTATTTTAGTGAAATGTGATAGGAAAAAAATTTATTAAAAATCGGCTGTACCGAAAGTCGAAAGAGTGATATTAATAAATGTTATTAAACGGAAACTTTTATTTTTAATTAATTAAAATATTATTGAAATAAGCGTGATTAAAGCACGACTTTTACAACTATTTTATTAAAATGTGATTGGAGTAAGCTATATTAAAATACGCATTAATAATATTTTGAATAGCTATGTCTCCGAAAAAATTAGTCAATTGGTATTTATTTTAGAATTTTGATGTTTAAAACTGCAAAGTTCAAGAAGATGTAAAAATATTCTTATTTTATCAGTAAAAAAATTTCAGCTAATTATTAAATGAGTGGAAAATATTAAAATAAAGGAAACAGACAATAATAAGGAAAAAAAAACTAAATTGTGCGTATATGAATTTTATAAGTATACGCGAAATTGCTTTTTGTTCAAGCAATTACTAATCTTACAGAAAGCTAGAAAGGAAATACAAAAGGTTAAAATGAAATTTAATAAAACTTTAAAATTTATTTTCCCTAGAAATTTTTTTACACTCTTAAAAAACAAAAAAGTAGTATTTTTAAATTTTCATTTCTCAAAAACTATTTGACTGAGTCTGTTCTAGTTTTAGATTTTTTTTAAAAACAAATTACACATTTTTTTAAATTAATATAAACATTTGTAAACCTAACAATTCAACAAAAAAATTTTTTTTTCAAGATTATTATTAAACTACCTGATTACTCTCTCTTTTAAAACAGGGTAAAAGGAAAGTAAAGAATCAATAAATCAGTGCTGATAAACGATACGAAATAATGCATGAATCTGTAAGACATAAACCAATACGATCAATTAAAATAAAAAAATTCTATTTGCTTTTATTTATTAATACAGTCAAACGGCGTTATAAGTGAGAGAAACGAAGACAAACTCTTTATTTCATTCTTAAAGATTAAATGATTACAACAATGAATGATTATGAAAGATTTTTTTTTTAATGAAACATCTGTTATTGTATTGAATAAACAAAGTTCATCATTGTATGCAAAAAGTTTTTGACTCACTTAACACTAGAAAGACTGAAATTTAGTGTATACTTATATTGCCCAAAAGCAGTCAAAATGATTGGATTGTAAAATAATGTGTAGAGAAATTTGTTTAAAAATAATTTTGAATATTTTTTATACTATTATTTACAGTTCTATAACAAGTTATCAGTAAATATTTACAATAAAAAAACTATATGTTGTACAAAATTCTAAGAAATTGTGTCATTATATACATCATTGTTTTTCTAATTGAAATTAAAAAGCAGTCAAAATGACTTCCTTAGGCAATCTAGTGTTAAATAATGTCAAAGATAAAGCGAAACGTCCAAACGTTCGACCGCCCTCTTGACCAACCAATTGAATAAAAAATTTCTTAATAAAATTCTTTTTTAAAAAATCTTTTCCGGAAACGTAGCGGCCCTGTATGCATTTAAAGATGTTTGAAATTGAATGTTGTTGGTAGGGAAATCAGTGGCCAAATCTATAAATAAAATAAGAGCATGGATGAAAATATTTCCGATATAGAAGAGAGCAGCGGCGGCGGCAGAGATTCTGGTTGTTGCTATGCGACGGCCTAACTTTAATGTGCTAGTAGAATGAAGGAAGGCAGTTAATCATTGAGGTGACAGTAGGGCGCCAACGTAAGCATAAAACGATCTTCCAAATGAGGGGTTTGCACGCACTTTTTGATTAATGTGCCTCGATTGGAATCTTCGGCGCCTACTGCACTCTCAAAAAATTAAACTCTTCACCTTTCTCCCAACTCTGAAACATTTTTGACTCACCTCAATATCCATATATATATATATATATATATATATATATATATATACAGTCAAACCCGGTTATAGTGAACTCCTGGATATAGTGAACCAAAATAAGACAGGAAATTCGATATAAGGAAATTTTTTTCTTGTTTGCTTCTTCTATCTCAGTTTCCCATCCCTAAATTTTTTGTACGCAAGTCGATGAATAATAAAAAATAAAAGTTAACACATTTTTTGTGACTACACATTGTTTTTTTTAAATCATTTTTATATGTTTTTTTTATATGGGTCATTTATTTAGATAATGTGTCTAAAGAGGGAGCAGTTTGGAAAAATGAGTTGAAATTGTTTGCGGAACGGATATAGCGAACTCCTGGTTATAGTGAACCAAAATTTGTAGGTTCACTATAGCAGGGTTTCACTGTATATATATATATATATATATATATATATATATATATATATATATATATATATATATATATATATATATATATATATATATATATATATATATATATATATATATATATATATATATATATATATATATATGTATTAAATTATTAAATAATACTCCGCTGATTTATTCTGAACATTGGATTGCAAAAATGTGAAGAAAAAAATGAAATAAAATGAGCGAAAAGAATGCAGAGCGATGTAGACTTCTTTTGAAGTAAAATAGAGTCACTGGCCCAATTATTAGACGCCCTATAAGATTCCATGTAAAATCATTATCAGGTGATACTATACAGCTGTACTGTTTTTACTCGGATGAAACCGGTTTGCACTTGTTTACGTTCGTGTATCAATTGGTTAACATTTTAATGCAATACGTTAAAAATAAATACAAATAGGAAGTATATAAAAAATATCCTGAATAAAAACCCATTACATGTATGTTTAAATATAAAAGTATTGCATATAAACTCGTGCAAAACATGTCATTATTAAAAAACTACCATGTGTCTAATAATTGGATCTAATTATTATAATGTAGTAATATAATACCTGATATAACAAATATTCTATATTTATATAATATATCGTCTAATTTATCCTATCGTCGAATTTAACCACTTGATGCACGAACGTGAGCAAGTGCAAACCGGTTTCAGTCACGTAAAAACAATGAAGCTGTATAGTATCTCCTGATAATTAAGATTTTGCATAGATTCTTATAGTGCGTCTGATGCCTGGCACTGTAATGCATCGGCCTGGTGCTTTTAATTTACCCCTATCATCAGAAGAAAAAAGAAAAATAATAATAATTGTAAGCAATACATGGTTTTAAAACCTTCTTAAATTCAAATTTAAGATAGTAACATTTATGGTCTCTTCTAACAAAATATAAATATATTAAAATACTGATATTTCTACTTCATCGATTACTTGTACTATGATGCTAAACACTGATTTTGCTGGAAATGTATGTACAATTATACTTTGCTAGTGTATTTCCTCACATTTATGTAATGAAACATAATAGACGTCATGAAACAATAAGACTCAAGTAATAAGATATTTATTTGCCATAAAACTTTCCAAAAGGTTAATTGAATATAACCTTCTTCTGACCTTTCTTATCATTTTTCATCGCAATTAAAAATTCTAACCAACGTTAGTGAAACGAGTTTATTTTTACACAGACAATCGCTTTGTAAAAACATACGAGAGTAAAAATGTTATCCAATATATTGGGTCTCGGGACGTTATTAGTTCAATGATAATAGGAAATCAGACTTTTCTTAAATTTCAATTGCTCTTAATGGTTCTAAGAAATAAGCATTAAAATAGTGGGAAAAAAAAGTTTTTATTGTTAGCTTGTCTTGGAACTTTTAGACAGATGAATTTGTTCTTAAAAGTTTATCAGATTGGAACTAATATATTGAAAAAATCAGATTGGAAAAAATGTTATCCAATATATTGGGTCTCGGGACGTTATTAGTTCAATGATAATAGGAAATCAGACTTTTCTTAAATTTCAATTGCTCTTAATGGTTCTAAGAAATAAGCATTAAAATAGTGGGAAAAAAAAGTTTTTATTGTTAGCTTGTCTTGGAACTTTTAGACAGATGAATTTGTTCTTAAAAATTTATCAGATTGGAACTAATATATTGAAAAAATCAGATTGGAAAAAATGTTATCCAATATATTGGGTCTCGGGACGTTATTAGTTCAATGATAATAGGAAATCAGACCTTTCTTAAATTTCAATTGCTCTTAATGGTTCTAAGAAATAAGCATTAAAATAGTGGGAAAAAAAAAGTTTTTATTGTTAGCTTGTGTTGGAACTTTTAGACAGATGAATTTGTTCTTAAAAATTTATCAGATTGGAACTAATATATTGAAAAAATCAGATTGGAAAAAATGTTATCCAATATATTGGGTCTCGGGACGTTATTAGTTCAGTGATAATAGGAAATCAGACCTTTCTTAAATTTCAATTGCTCTTAATGGTTCTAAGAAATAAGCATTAAAATAGTGGGGAAAAAAAGTTTTTATTGTTAGCTTGTCTTGGAACTTTTAGACAGATGAATTTGTTCTTAAAAATTTATCAGATTGGAACTAATATGCTATTTTAAAATAATTCTTATCTATCTGCAATAGCTGTGAAATGTGCGTTGACAGTAGGTTTCTTTGAATTCTTAATGTGTTTTAAGTTATTCTATTTAAACAAATTCTATACAAACAAATAAAAAAATTTCCGTTTACCTTTCTCGCAATTGATTTAGATTTTCCAAAAAAAAATGGGATCTTTTCTAGTTTTCATACATAAATTCATGCCAAAATAGGAAAATAGAGCAGGATTTAAACTTTCTTTTACTCTCCAAAATATCCGAACCTCGCTGAACTCACCAAAAGACAATCATGCTTTGATAAATAATGCACTTTTTTTTTGTTGCTGTAAAAGCGCTTGAATAAGCATCATAAATAATACTCTTTTTTCTTCTTCCTCTTCTTTTGTCATCTTTAAAGAGGGAAGAAATATTATATATCAGTGCAATAGAGGACCTTTAAGATATTTTCTGATAATATTGAAATCTTGCTCAATCCTAAAATAAGTTTAATTTAATTCAATTATATTTTTTTACTATTTGTTTAAAATGTATGATAATTTTAAATGTTTAAAAAAGTCAGTGATGTGATAAGAGCTATTTGCCCGGTATTCTCTACACTGATGTGTTTTTAAGATCAAAGGCAATTAATTCTTCACATTATAATGGGACAGTACTGTGAATTTTTAGGTAATACAACCTATGTCTGGCATATATACACTACATTGTTCATATTTTTTTTAAGATTAAGGATAATTTTAAGGTTATGGGTTTAGGCATTCTCTAAAGATCTAAGGCACTAAGATCTAAGCCACTTCTCCACGTTATAACGTGTATTGTAAATTTTGGATAGCTTTAATCGACTAGAATTGGTAATCTCCAACTTAACCACTAAACATAGAGTAAGATTGGCTAAGATTCTATATTATTATAAAATAAAGAGATCTGTCGTTGTTGCTGGCACAGTCTAAATCAGCGGTTACCAACTGGCGGCCCCCGGGCCGCATCCGGCCCGCGAACTAAAGTATATTAGTTGTCATTTATTGGGGACAATTTTCGTAAAAAATCTAAATGGGTTTAAAATACTTTTCTTTCGTTAAAAAAACCTAATTTTTTCGCTTCTGTGAAATTCAACATACCAACGGTGCAAAAAAATTTCTTTCTCAGATTTTGGATCCAAGAAAATATTTATTCGAGAAAATATTTATTATTATTTGTAATTCAATACCTTTGTTTTGTACAACTAGATAAAAATCTGACAGTAATATTTAATGTTCCTTCAAACATTAAAGAGTTCTATATAAAATTTTGATAAAGTTGCGGCCCGCCATTTGACTGGTGTTTTTAATTGCGGCCCCCGCCCTCATGTAAGTTGGAAACCCCTGGTCTAAATTAAAAATGGGGACAGCTTTGTCAGTTAATTTGCATTTGATCAGAAGTGTATAGTATCAGACAGAGTGCAGACAACTTGCTACACTTTTCTGGATCAGAAATTATCAGTAGGTCGACGCGAATCTCTTAATTGTGTGAAATAGTTTTACTTTCAGAGGATGGTCAATTAGTTTATGATCGATTATATCAAGTCGAAGTACTTGAATGTATGATTGAGAAAAAAATAACTGTCGAAGATAAATAATAATTATAAAAAGGTAAGACAAACAAGAAAAGCATACTAATGATTAATTTTTTTTTGTTCTTTTTTATTTCGTTTTCTTACCTTTTTTTCTTTCTAGCAGCGCTTGAAACATAGCAGGCTATTTCTTATCTTTTTGTTTTGCGATTTGTTTCAAATGAAGAAATGTTGTCCAAATATTCAGTGTTTTTGAGTTACGAAATAATTTTTAAAAGTGTAATAATGTTAAAAAATTAGATTCAGTTTTGCGTTTGCAAATGAGTCTAAACTCTTCAATTGTTTAAATATTTGAGACCTTTTGATTCAACAGTTGACCCTTAAAACTAAAAACTTTAATGTTTTTTTTTGTTTTTTTTTTTTGGAAAATTTTTCATTATAAAACACAACTTTTGATTTGTATTGAATTTTGAATATTGGATTTTGAATTTGGGAACAAAATGTTTTTTTTCATTGTACCTTTTTAATTATTCTGAATAACTAATTTAGAAATCAAAATTAAAATTTACTATATCTCTGAATAAACAGGCACGTTTTCTATGTGCAGTCAAACCCCGCTATAGTGAACTCCCATATATAGTGAACGAAATGTTCGCTACCGTGCCTCGCTACACACGTATAATGTTATTTTTTGTGGATATAGTGGATCAAAACAAGAGAGGAAGTTGGATATTATGAACTTTTTTCTGTCTTCGACTGATTTATTTTCTTTATTTTTTTGTAATATTTTTGAAATTTCTTCTTCAAAATAAATACATATATCATGATTTTTAAAACCATTTACAGCATGGAATGTAGCAATAAGCATTTTTCTTGTTTTCTTCATTATTGAATAGCATTATTGAATGGGTTCAGCATTCAAAGAAGCCGCAATCTTTCAGTATCTGGACAAATGCTTCCAGCGAAAGCCTATGAATTAGCTAAGCGATTGTGTGAGATTACTTTTATGTGCTCGAATGGATGGTTAAATAGGTTTAAAAACCGGAATAACATAAATTCGGGAAAAATTATTTGAGAGTCTGGAGGTGTTTCCATATCTGATGTTGAGGATTGCGCATCAACTAAATATTACTAATATTTTTTTGTACGCAAGGCGTAAAAAGTAAAAGTTGACTCATTTTTGTATTTCCTTTTATTGGTCATTTATTTAAATAATGTCATATAATATAAGGAGGGGGGGGGGAGTTTGGATCCATTAGTTAAAATTGTTTGCGGAATGGATGTAGTGAAATCTCTGTTATAGTGAACCGAAATTTCGGTCCCTTGAATGTTCACTATAGCGGGGTTTGACTGTATTGGCCTTTTGTGAATGTCGGAATCGTTCGTAGTTTGGAAAAGCAATCGACATTTATGTAATTTATATTTGTTGCTTTTTTTATTTTATCTCCGAAATCAATTTCATAAAAAAATCTTTTCCTACTCCAAGATATCTTCTAAGACGATTAAATTATGTTGATTTAAAATATGCTAACTAATGGTTTCTAACACCCTCCATTTTTTTAAGATATATTTCTTCATCCATTCACTCGAGCCACTAGGACTGCGCGTTAAATCGATACATTGCGGAAATCGATGCAATCATCGCTGATCCGATGCTTGGATTGTAACAATTTTATATTTTATAACCGTTGTTGAACAGCCGACCCAATTTTTGGGTTTACGACTACCAATGTTCAACTCCGTAACCTTGTCATTTTGAACCAATCCAGAAGACAAGGAAACTCCTGAATCAGTAACCCCAGAGGTATTGATTTCTTATGGGAACATAGAGGACTTTGCGACTTGACAGATTTAACGTGTATCAGTCACCATTTACTACACGGGGAGTCTTTGGCCTGTCTGGGAACGAACCCACGAACTCTTGGACATGGTCCCAGTGCCCTACCAACCATGCTATCCCGGCTCCTTGTTTGGATAGGCAGTTTTGTGACGTTTCGGAAATTGTGATTTACTGAGATGTGTACGATATTTCCCGATGAATCGTTGGCATCGATGTTTACACGGGCGATGTTTAGCTTTGTTCCCAATAGTACATCGATGTCTGTAAGCTCGCGTGACGAGCGTCATCTTTCCCCCGTCTTTTTAACATCGTGACTCATCGTTTTGCAGACATGATTGTTCCGAATTTAATTGAGAATCGAAGTGTTGTTGAATCACTTATTAATGGAAGGGTTTTCTTTTCAGTGTGTGTGTGCAAATACTGTTAATTTTTTTTTTACTATCAATCCTGCCGTTTTCACGTGTTTTAACCGCTATTTTGCAGACACGGATCCGTCTTTAAAAATAAAAAATGCAACGATTATTATTTTTTCAAAAATTCAACTTACTAATTCTAAAACATTAATATACCGAAACATCACGATGCATCACAATATCGCGGTGTTTAGCGGGGCGATAGATTGCGATGCCAAAATTTTAACATTGCCAAATCCTAAGAGCTACTTACTGTTACATTGAAATCTCATGAACTTATCATTAGCTAACAAAACAGTCAGAATAAGTCAATTCACGTCTAAACTGTATAGAAGTGTCACCGTGAATGACAGAAATCTGGAGAATGTCGACTTTCACCGGTGAATGTCAACAATCACACTGTCGCTTCGGAGAATGTCCGAAATATTTGTTATATCCTATTCGATATTAATTTAATTTATTTATTGATATTACTATATTTATTCGATAGGTTAATATCTGCTGAAGATAGTTTCGGAGAAACATCCATATTTGGAGTACAGGTTAAATGCATACTGGACATTTGATCTTAACAAAAACATTGATGTAGGGCATATCGGGCAACTGCATAACGGGCAGTGGCGCTTAACTAGATCTAGTGTATATTTCGGATATTTACCAAATGTGCCTGTCAAATAGTAAACGGAAAAAGAGCATACAAAAAAAAAAAAAAACACCGATGAGAATCTGAAAAAAAATCTCTGGAAGAAAAGAAAAAGTACTGAAAAGAACCCGAAAAAAAGCGTTTGAGAAAAGCACTTGAAAAAAACAAACACCACTTTAACAATTATCTGAATTTAAGTCTAATTTAATTTTGATCGGCGGGTGTATTAAACCCGAATTTAAAGTAATTCAATATTTATTCTGAAAAAGAATTTTTCGGATCAAGTGCAAGGATTAATAGATAGTTCAAGGAAAGGAACATTTTTCATGCTATTTAACAAAATTTTTAGGACTCTTAAGCAGCTTCAGAGTTTTTTCTGAATTTCAATAATTGCACTCATTGTGTTGCGATCATGCTTTCAACGTTTTTTTCTTATTTCAAAAAAAAAAGAAAAAATCATTAAAATGAAACATTTCACAATTTCTGTCAATTTTCTTGACTTGTCACAAAATTTAATCTCCCGAGAAACTATTGTTAATTGATACATTATATGTAATAAGATTATTGAGTTTATTATGTAATTGTGAATGACGAAAGAAAACATCATTAAACTTTTCCTTACAACATGTGGACCACATGTGACGGTACAACATGGTATACCGTAAGCAAAGGGTTAAGTATATTATATACTTGTGCATGACGGTACGTATAGTTGTCATGAATACATTGAATACATATTCTATGGATCGTTTAAGGATCTTGGTAGACACGAATATCAATCGAATCTCAGATAGGTCTTTCTTAGCACTAAACATACCAACACTTAATGTATACCTATTTCCACCAAAACAGGTCAAATGATCGGACTTCATGTTTATTGATTGAATGAAGGAAATATGGATGTTAGGAAGGATATAAACTAAAAAAAAAAACTTTCTTATATTTAAACATAATTGTATATTGGCCATTTTTATGTATTACAAACACAAAGAATAAGAATTTTTATTTCATCGCTCAAAGCATTTTTTACATATACATTACATACATGTTTCCATTGTACGTTTTCCTCAAACATATTTCTTCTAATTATTGCTATTTCTATAATTCTTATCATTATTCCTATAATTATAAGAATATGTAAGAATTATAATTATTCTTATAATTAATTTTATTTCTTCTAAGACTTTGTGCTGTCTTGATAGTTTCGACATTTTTCTGGGTAAAAACTAACAGTTAGTTAGAAATGAAGTTCAAATGAAGTTCACGTTCAAATGTAAATTGAGCAGCAGAAATTTGCCATCGAACCAAATGCTTTTATGCACCTTGTTGTTGTCATCACTGTCGTCTCGTTTATACGAATCCATAAAAATCTAATCGATTGTACATCACGCCATGTTTTATTTGTCATACAAACATCACGAGTGTGGTGTGCCAACTTCATACTATAGAAATTAAAGGGCAGTAGTGGTCTATGAGCTTGTATCTTGAGGATGCGTTGGCCATTGTTATGCTGTAAAATATTTACATATGGATCATAATTGAGCGTTTTCATGAAAAGATAGAAGAATTAACTTTAATTGATTATGTCACATTTAGGCCGGTTGATAGTGGTTTAAATTTTTGAATCACCGTCACCAGAAAACATGACTTTTTTTAATGCTCCTGGGTTCCGGCCCTTTAACGCCTTTAGGGACACTGAGTTCGTGAAGTTTTAAGTTTGGACTTTTTAGAGTTCTGTTTTTTAAAGCTTTTATTATTGTGTTTATGGTTACTTTTTAGAGTTCTTTTTATGAAAGTTTTTATTATTGTGTTTATGGTTACTTTTTAGAGCTCTGCTTTTTAAAGTTTTTATTATTGTGTTCAAGGTTACTTTTTAGAGCTCTGCTTTTTAAAGGTTACTTTTTAGAGTTCTGCTTTTTAAAGTTATGATTACTTTTTAGAGAGTTCTGTTTTTTATAGCTTTTATTATTGTGTTTATGGTTACCTTTTAGAGTTCTGTTTTTTATAGCTTTTATTATTGTGTTTATGATTACTTTTTCGAGTTCTGTTTTTTAAAGTTTTTATTGTTATGTTTATGGCTACTTTTCAGAGTTTTTTTTTAAATTTTTGTTATTGTGTTTATGGGGTTATGTGTCCTTTGTTTTCTCACCGCTCGGCACTTGTGTTTTAAGTTAGATTTAACTGAGATTTTCATCTATAATTAAATTTGTTTTCCTTTTGTATATTTTCATTATTCATTTTCATACATTTGTTTATAGAATAGTTTTGCATTATCTCAGTGTTTCGGCTGCCGCATATATTGAGAGAGAGGTCAATCACACCTGTCATCAAATCTTGATTCGATCATGTGATGAAAATATCGATTACAAAGTAACAACTAATAATCCTTCATTTACACGAAAACATCTTAAGAGTGATATCAGAATACGTGAGAAATATTTGGAAATAAATATATAAATTATTTTTCCACCTTCTTTTTCTTTTATTTTCTTCCCTTTTTATTGCAAGCTTCCTCCAGATATGATAAGCCTTGCTTTTTTTAGGAAAGAAAATCTATACTTAAAAATATGAATTTCTTCCTTTTCGCAATGAGTCAATTAAATGTACAATGAAGGTAGTAGACGCCTACCTAATGTTGTGCGCCTCATCATCTGACTTTCAAAAAAATTAATAATTTTTTTTAAAAATAATTTAAAATGGATACCCAAAGGAGAAGATACGTTAAGGGTTTTTACTTTCCTTACAAGCTTTAAAAATAATAACGATCATTTTTTAATAGCATCATTTGAAAACACATTTTTTTCCAGATTATTCTGTCCAAAATTCAAGTCTATTCGATGAAAATTGAAGAAGCTATCCGTCATTAGAATTATTTATTTATGATAGTGTGAGTATAACATCGAACTTCAAATGTCATTATCTCGAAAACATGTTTTTAAAGTCGGTGATTAAGATTTTCCCAGCTTTCATACATCATGTTTTTTTTTATGTTCAGCTAGATTTTTTTTTGTACCTAATCGTAAAGCTTCCTTTTTTCGATTTAAATTCAATTTTTAATACAATCAAAGGTCAACAAAATTCACATAAATATTACAAGGTTACCAGTTTGTAAATAATTTTTTTCCTCTCTCAAATCAAAGCGAATAACTACCAGTTTATTATTATTATTATTTTAAAAATCTCGTTAGTTGTTTATGATATTGTAAATAATTCCATAAAAAAACTGTATTTAATTTTCTTTCTCACGAAACAAAATTTCTAATATTTTTTCTTAACTTTGCAGATGAAAACAACGCCTTCAGAGCAACTGGTTGAAGCATATACAGCAGAAAGAAATACAAGATAGCACTACTAATGTTCAACTCCGTAGCCTTGTCATTTTGAACCCTATCCGGAAGACAAGGAAACTCCTGGATCAGTACTCACCAGAGGTATTGATTTGCTATGGGAACAAGGAGGACTTTGCGACTCCGTCAGATCTCACGTGCAATAGTCACCATTTGCTACACGGGGAGTCTTTGGCCGGCGGGGATCAAACCCACGAAATGTTGGACATGGACCCAGTGCCCTACCAATCAGTCCACCCCGGCCTCTTGAACACCCACTTAGTCAAGCCACGTCTGTGTCGTGGTTGCCATCAAAAAGTCGTAAACTCGCTTCGCGGGTCGAGTGGCCACCTGCGGTGACCAAACTGCGTCTGTGCTAGCCTCGGTGTGTGAATGGAGCAGTTGATGGAAGAGAAATGGGACGAAATATTGCGATAGAGAGCATCATTGTCCACATACATCATGTTCATGTTTTCAACCGCCGAAAATAACGGACACAGGATAAACCGCGAGACACCATAACAACCAGGTGTCCGGACACTTTTAGCCAGATAGTGTGAATGTCTTTAAGAGTAATTTCCTGTATTTCACTGAGGAGTGTTAATAACCAGTAAAATGGCAATAATAAAAAAAAACGATTGTGAGAGATGACGGATTCTGTAATGTGTAGAAGGCATATTGTGAAATCATGGTAAGTATAAATATTGATATTTTATTCTCTTAAAATTAAAATACCATAGTGGAATTTATAACCACTTCCTGTAAGGGGATAACATTAATGTACAGTTCACATAAAAAAAGTCCCCCTGAATAACTTTTCTTTTAATGATGAGATCTTCACGTTCTAGAACTCAATGTTAATGGTTCGAAGGGATGGCCTCAAATATGCTAATTAATTAGTGCAGACGATATTGTAAATTAGGAGATTCTCGAGACAAAATCGTCTTTTCTGAGAATAAACATAGTTTTTTGCTGTTGATATTTTTGTCCTCCTCAATACAGAGAGTAGCCATCCATCTGGGAAATATTATCCCAATAGCTAGATCGAATAAATGAATTTTACAATGATGTGCAAATACTTTTCGATTCTCTTCAAAAGTTTTCGAGATAGGGCGAAATATGCAAAACGTGAAATTGACATTAAATGGACCGAACTTTGAACCGCTCTCCGAACCAAACTATTGGGATCCTATTTCAGACATTGTTGGACAGAAAGTCGTCAGAAAAGGGTATGTTCATTTGGAGAGAGCAGTATTTGTGTATAATTTCGTAATTTAATTAGCATATTTGTGATTAACCCTCAAACAATTAAGATTGAGTCCCAGAACGCGAAGATCCGATCGTTAGATCAAAAGTTACTCAGTTTAATTCTGTTTTTCCCCGCACTGATAGATTCTATTTTTATTTGCTTCTAAGTGTATTTTTAAATAATTAATTTAAAAAAAAAATTTTTTTTGATTTTTAAAACTTTTTATTATTATATTTTGTTAATTTGTGCTAATATTTACTTCTTTAAGTAAACGTTAGAAAATTGTTCTTACGGGAAGTTTCATTTCCAATGGAAGTTCTTGTAGGAAGTTGCATTTTAATTTTCCAACTTAAAGTTGTGATTGAAAAATGATACAAAATCTAATTCAAATCCAAATGTCACCAAAATATGTTTCTAATTAAAAAAAGTAGCATGAATAAAATTAGTCTAGGCTTCTAATTTATTCGTTTGGGGCCGTTCAAAAAGTACGTACATCCCGAAGGGGGGGGGAGGGGATTTGCTATTATGTACGGTTTTGTACGATGGGGAGGGGGGGAGGTATTATACAAAGTACGTACTTTATAAACATACACCAAATTTAAATTTGACTTTTTCCTACACCCTCCTTAAGTAAATATTTAATTTTATTTAAAACATAATTATTTTAATTTTTATGAAAAAGGGGGGTAGACTAATAAAATGTACGTACTCTAAGGGGGGGGGGAGTAAGACCTTATGTACGGTAATGTACGAAGAGGGGGGAGGGGTTTAAAATTTCTCCATTTTTATGTACGTACTTTTTGAACGGCCCCTTTAATATTTAACAGTGTGTGTAGTGTATCTATTACTATGCAAATACAATTACAATTCACTAGTATATAAGACATGTTAACTCGATTCTATGAAGGGTGCCTTTTCATAGATGAAAGTTGACATTGTTAATTACTCCTCGCCCTACATTGGTGACCCAGACGTGATGTGAACACTCCAGCCATGGCAGAAACGCCCACTACGATTTGAACACTCCTTCTTTGATAGATGGTTCCCATTGAACAGTTGACTTGTTGCTTGTGACTACGGCATTATCCACCTCCTCGTGCTGTTGCTATTCAGTCTCTATCACAAACAACGTACTCATTCGACTACTAAGGGCAACACAGGAGCAATCACGACTGTGAACTTATTACAGCTCTCCCGGCTTCTCACAAAACAGCAATGAATCAACTAGTGGTATCCGTGCATCAAATTCTATCACAGATAAAACTCTGGTGGGGGAGTACTGTAGTGTATTTACCACTACAAAAATACAATTCCCTGGTATATAAAACATATTAACTCGATTCGATGATGGGGTACCTTTTCATAGATGAAGGTTGACTTTATCGATAACTACGAGCCCCACAGTGTGATTCCTTGGTATGAGATTCAATTCCCTTAAAATCTTAAAAAACAACAATTTTACAATGTGCCGCTTTTTAATATTTTTATGCATTTAGTGCTATCTAGTTTTTTTTTAAGTTCAGTAATTGTTTTTAAAAAGTCTAGTGATAATCAAATAAAATAGTTTCGATCACAATCTATTGAAATTTGACGAAAATTGGTACGTTATATTTAAAATTAATCAGTAATGAAAAAAGGGATATTTCGTAAGAAATCGAACTTTTTTATTTAAAAATTATAAGAATAATAATCGTAGGTATATCAACACATTTTACCTAAAAATTTATACTTAGAACAAATCTGAATAAAAGTTTCCAAGCAATCTAAAAGTTGTTTGATGCTACGGAACAAAAAAATAATTTAAAATGATACTAAAAGTTTTCGACAGTTACAAAAAAAGTATACGGTATATTAAAAGAAAATTAATAAATAAGCAACTTTTATAGAAAATAATTGCAATTTATAAAAAAATTATATTGTGCATAAATTGAACTAAATAACTAATAACCACATTTATAAACTACATTAATACTTATCGATTTCAACATAAAAATCGTTGTTTATTACTTCATTCAATTAATTATTAACTATTCAAAGTTATTAATTTTTTTATTAAATTAAAAAAAGTTTTTTGGTGTTGCTTTTTAAAGTAGTAAATTTAAAACAAAATTCTGAAATTTTATAAAATTATTAAGGGGCATGAGGTTGGCTGACGTCATTGATCGAAAATGACGTCACTACATCATTGTGGAGTAGGGAGATGGTATGTATTGGCTTGGTATTGACGCCATTTTGGAAAATTGTTGAAAATTTTGCAATTTGATTTTCTTTTCTTCTATTTAGTAAATTTTTAACCTATTTTATTACAGTGTCAAAATATATAACTACATTAATTTTCAAATGTGTTTATTAGCCTTAATATTCGAAAAAGAAAATGAATTTCGGTAAAAGAAATAGCTGTTCAATTGAAAACAATAGAGCAACTTATTGAATTTTAACAAGACACTGATAGCAACAACAAAAAATAGTAGCAGCACTACCAGCAGAGTTGAGTTTTTGTAAAACCCGATAGGTAATTAATAAAAATACTGGGACTATGAACAGTATTTTGTTTTGTTTCTGTCACAAACGTTTATAATGTATAATGCATGTGACTAAATTAAACTGTGCAAAATAAAAATGCTACATACAATTCGCAATATTTTGTGCTAGTTTTTAGTAAAGTGATAGAAATGAAAACTTAATACTGATATTATGTAAATATTTACAAGAATGAAATGAGTCAAAGCCCACATGAAAATGGAATCTGTAGCCTAATTTAAGTTTCATTAGGACTCACACGTAATGATCTGTATTTTATTTTCTAACAGTCGTTGAACAGCTGATCCAATTTTTTTTGTTTTACGACTACTAATGTTCAATTCCATAACTTTGTAATTTTGAACTCAAACCAGAAGACAAGTGAACTAGGGGATCAAGTAGTGGGAGAAATTTGCCTTCATGGAGGACTTTCTGATGGAACTAACCCGCATTTGCGTTACATGAAGAGGAAAACCACACGAAAAACTCCTACGGTTGGGCTAACGGCAAGAAGACTCTAACCTAATATCTGTCCACGACTGAGGATATTTTACGTCAGCGCTGCGGTCGGTGCAAGTTGAATGCGGAATTCGTATCGACCAGCTATCGCTGGGATTCGAACCAGGTTCACATCATTGGAAAGCGAACGCTCCATCCCCTGAACCGTTATTTCGTCGTTGAACAGCTGACCCAATTTTTGGGTTTACGCCTACTGATGTTCAACTCCGTAGCCTTGTCAGTTTGAACCAAACCAGAAGGCAAGGAAATTCCTGGATCAATACCCCCAGAGGTATTGATTTGTTATTGGAACATGAAAGATTTAACAGGCATCAGTCACCATTTACTACACTGGGAGTCTTCGGCAAGCGGGGATCGAACCACGAACTCTTGGACATGGGCACAGCGCCCTACCAACCAGGTTATCCCGGCCCCACACGTAATAATTTCATTTTCGGTCAATAGCATGAGCCGGCCGCTTTGAAATTTAATCGCTCGTCATGCAACCACCATACTGATCCGCCATGTCTAAATTTTTGGAATGTCATTACGTGTCACAACTATAAACATTTATTTGGGCTTTTATGTGTCATTGTTTGTCTTAGTTGTCACAAAATATCTTGTTCAAAATCCCGACATTGAAAAGTACATTTTTTGTCAATTAAAAGACAAATTATTTTATTTAAATTTGTCATTTTATTGATCAACATTTTTTATATTTATTTATTTAAACTTATTCATATCTCTCTTTACAATCAATATATAATGACTTTAAATAAAACCATAGAATATTCATTTAGAAAGTTCTTTCAAATGGTTTAATGGAGCTCATACGATAGTTAATTATTGAATGCAATAATTTAAGTTATGAAATTGAACTCAAAAATGAATATTTATTTTTTTCAGTAAACACATTTTTTTGACCTTAAAAATATTGTGATAAATGGAATATAATTTTTATATTCATTGACTCAAGAATAAATCTTAAACAAAATATTAACTTTGAATTGAACCACTAAGAATAGAAACTTAAGTAATCCAAATAAGAATAAAAAACTTGCAAACCAAATGAGAAAATAACTGATTTCTGTTATTAACTAGGGTACCTAAAATCAAAGTATTTGTACACTCTGTACGAGAATATACATGATCTTCCAATTACAATGACCTAAATAACTGAAAACAATTACAATTACTTTCGAGATAGTAACGAAGCACTTTCTGTACATTGATAATTGTAAACTGTATCTAAGCCAAACATTATTTTTATTATATATTCTGATATTAATCAACATAAAAAAAAAGAGCTAACATTCGAATGTCTCGGTGAAAGATAATTTCATGACATAAATTCACTTTTTCCTTTCGATTTTTATTTTCTAAACATAACTGTAGGTAACTATTTAATTGAATTTTACTTGGTTACAAGAATAGAAGAGTTTTAAATGTTTGAGTTGTGAGAAAATAATGATTATTCATTTACAATGTCCACAATTTTGCTTTTACTTAAAGTCTGTGTTGATTGTGTGTGTGGCTGGTAAAGTACGTTGCACTTATAGAACCTAAGATACAACATGTGTGCATAATTTTGGTGTTTGACAACATATGTGTTTGACCTGATGCAACAAAGAGATCAAGATAAGAGATAAAGATAAGGAAATTGCAATCTTTAAAATACAGGATATGTTACATTTTACAAGATACAAATACCTCCTGTTTTTTGTACTTTGGGCAATAAATGGTTATTAAAAAAATGTTATTTTAAAATTGTTTGTTTTTAAAAAAAAATATAGTATAGTTTGTCTGAGGTAAGAACTCTCCCCGCTACAAAGTCTGAGGCCGCCTGTTACTATGGAAACAAGAATAGCTTATTTCAGGGAGGGTAGCTTCTCCATAGTTGTGGGGATATTAGTTATGGACAATGTCAACTTTCGTCTATAAAAAGATACCCCATCATAGAATCGAGTTGATATGTCTTATATATACTAGTGAATTGGAATTGTATTTTTGTAGTGGTAGATACGCAACAGTACACTCCCACCAGAATTTTATCTGTGATAGAATTCTATGAACGGGATAACACTAGTTGATTCATTACTGTTTTGGGAGGAACTGGGAGAGCTGTATTAATATCACCGTACTTTTGAGTGCTGATCGTGAGAGCTGTATTCAAAGTTCATGGTCAAAGGTCACCCTTGTGTAGCCATTAGCTGTCGAGTGTATACAGACCGATGATGTGTGTGATCGAGACTGTGTAGCAACGGCGCGAGGAGGTGGAAAATGTCGCAGTCCCAAGTAGCATATTAACTGTTCATTGTGAACCATCCATCGAAGTAGGCGCGTTCAAATCGAAGTGGGAGTTTCTGTCAAGGTTGACGTGTTCACATCACGTTCGAGGGTCACCAATGTGGGGATAGTAGTTATAGACAATGTCAACCTTTATCTATGAAAAGGTACCCCAACATAGAATCGAGTTAACATGTCATATATATTAGTGAATTGGAATTGTATTTTTGTAGTGGTAGATACACTACAGAGGGTAGCTTCTCTTTACTCTAGGGCTAACACAATAGACCGGAGAAAAAGATTATCGAACCAGACTCAAAACTTTTCCAAAAAAGTGATCCCGCATCTCTATTTGAAATAATTATATCTCGTTACCATAGTTACAGCCATGGGTTCAGAGGAATGACTAGGGGAGTTCTTACTTTAGACAAACTTCACAGAGGAAAACATTTGTGCATCTATGTGTTGTGTCCTTAGACTTCAAATTTGGCAAAAATTTTCGAAGTGAAAGATTAAGAAGGGAAGGGTATCCTGAAGTACAACAGGTTTCAACATAGATGCCAAAACTGTGAACTTGCCGGGATTTTGGCCGTATCGGCATACTGGCTTGTGGGGATTTTGGATGCCGGAATCGTTTGAAGAAACCTAAATTTTGTGTGTGTTTACCTCCTGACTGATTCTAATAGCTCTAGGATACCCCTGTAAGATTTTCTAAATGCATAATATATTTTTAAATAGCTTTTGCCACCAGAGGTCCTCGCAGTCTTTATTTCCACTTTCCGCTTTCTCTGATTTTTGTTTGTAGCTCAAATTATTACCTAATTTGTATATTTAAAGCCCCACACAAATTTTCGTTGCTCACGAAATTATTACCTAATTTGTATTTGTCAAGTATCAATTCTCTTTCGTCCCCAGTTTGAAAATAAGAAGTCCCGCAGTAGACTGTTAAGACACGGTTCCCAGCAGATCACCGAAGTTAAGCATCGCTGGCTACGGTCGGTGTGAGTAGGATCAGCCTGCGTAGGGACCGAGGGTGTGCGGTATGGGTCCTCGTTAAGCTGTTCTACCGTAAAGTGCTCGACTTCGCTTGCAGGTCGTCGGGCTACCGAAGCGGGGGTGCCATCACCTCTACAGAGGATCAAAATTGTGATGGCATGTCTCCGGATCATCTTCAGGGATGTTTCCAAGACCGTCGCAAATAGCCCATTGTGTAGCTCTAGGGCGACGTAAATGAACAACAACAACAAAATAAGAAACATGTTTGAATATTACTATTTTTATGAGTGAGAATAAGCAATTTTACCTAGTGCAATGACAGTGAAGATAGTTAAAGGATTCACCTGTTTTGGAAGACAAAAAATCAACTTTCCTTTCTTCACAGTTTAAAAAAAAAAAAAAAATAGGTGTCTAAGGGCGAGACGTTTTTACGCTACACTTTCGCATACGTGTTTATGTTCAAGGCGACGCCGTTATGTAACACTCTCTGTTCTTTCGATGAAAATATGGACGTGCTACATGAAAGGATTCTCTAATAATTCTGTACTTTCTCACCCATAGAGTGGTACGAATGGAATATCACACTATTCAGTCCAAAATTGTAACGAGCGCTACACGCGTGACTGAATGCAGTTCTTTAAAAGCACTTATTGTTTACTTTTTAAAAGTGAGTGCATCTTAGTTAAGGATATTCTTTTGATGAATTGAGTAACAATTCGCTACAATTTGTCACAATTGAGTAACTTTAATTCAAAAGCTACAATCAATTGAGTGAGTTTTTTTTTATCGAATGAAAAAAAATTTTAATAAATTTTAAATTTTTAAGTTTTACAAACTTTTTAAGAGTCCAGACTAAAATTGGAATAATTTTTGAAATATTATGAGAAAAATTTATCACAAATGGTAGTAAGTGACTCAAATTTTTCGCTTTCCGTTTTATTGATATTTTGTGTCATTTTGATAGCTTGCTTATAGAAAAAAAACTGAATCTAATAGTCATAAATAACTGTTATAGTTACATAACATATTATTTGCTAAACCTTGTTGTGACTAATAGAGATTGTACAAAACAGCCTTCAGAAGAGAGAACGGCGAAAACGATTGATTTAATTTGGTTTCGCTTGCATTTGGTTCCGTCATACTCAGAGTTTATTAAAGATAATTAATGACTAAAAAACTCGTCATTATGTTGTTATATCAAACCCATTGTTATATCAAACCCATAGTTGTTATTTCAAAGGCATCACTGGCTGCGGTCAGTAAGCGAGTGGGTGACCACTTTGATCAGCCTGCGTAGGGAGTGACGGTGCGAGGTATCAGTCATCGTTAAACTGTTCTACCGTAAAGTGCTCGAATCCGCTGGCCGGCCGTCTGGCTACCAAAGCAGGGGGGCCATCATCCTCTCTGCAGAGGATCAAAATTGCGAAGGCATGTCTTCGGATCATCCTTAGGGATCGTCGCCAATAGCCCATTGTGTCTTAACAGCCTACCCAGATCGTCGCCAATAGCCCATTGCGCAGCTCTAGCGTAAATAAAGTACCAACACACGTCATTGCAAAACGGCATTTAAAAAATGGTGTTGACATTCACTGAAACACACAAAAAAGAGACAGATATTCTTATTTAATTTACAAAACATCTTGTAAAATTTATCCACTAAAGTGGATCGCGTTAAACGTCAATATCGAGCAAATTTGCATCCTATTTAATATGATACAAAACTTAATCATATTTTCATCCCGCAAATTAAAATTCATATTAAATTGATACGTGATTCAATTAATACCATATTTAGGTTATTTAGGTTTTTATTATTACGGACCCTATTAATGCATGCAACCTTAACGTCGTACATAAATTATATGCAATAATAAGGTTGTAAACACCAGAGTTGAGGCTTTTGACGTCTTAATTTGGATTTAGAGGTTTGTCTTAACCCAGCAATCAAATACTGTTTTAAGCTGCCTAACAGCGCCTAAAAGTGTCGAAAAGTGTAGTGCATGGCCGAAAATCTTTATTTGAAAAATAAATAAAAAAAAACTTTACTTCTACTACACTTTTAAAACACTAAACTATTCACTTGTAACACATAAAAAGCAAGATACTTACTGCACCTTTAGTAATATTTAATTTTAAATATTCGTTCAATATTAGTTCAATTTTAAAATTTTATCAATAAAATATGAAATTGATTAGCAAATAAATACATTGCATAAACTGAAGTAATGTTAAAAATAAAACTTTGCACTTTCATAATAGTTTTCAATAATTAAAACCAAAGCAGTTTTGTTGTTTAATGATGTTAAATAATGTTTCTTAAACAAGATTGCCAGTTAAATACAAGCGTTATAATTTTACCGCTCCGTGTATATTGCAAATCAGTGTATATTGCAAATCAGTGTATATTGCAAATATTTATTATACCGAGTAAACTCGGGAGTGTCAGTACGTTTTGTTTTATCACGTTTTTACTCGGCCGGAAGAAGAAAAAAAATCTGCTGTGATTGGTGTTACAAGTTTTGCTGTTGCATTGTGGGACTGCTTTGTACAATTGTAATATACGATGGTTGCTGAATTTACATTTAAAAAAAAATGACGTGTCACTTCACTGTCGTTTAGAAAGTATTACTTTGTGTTGTTCCTTGTTTAAAAAATATACAATGACTAATATTTGAGTTTTTTCATTTTCCCGAGAAAACTCGAGATAGTAAACTGATTGTAAATTAATAATCTTGCACATAAAAAAAATTAAAATTTCAACTTAAAACTTGTGTATTATGTTTTGTTTTAGTTCATTGCATTTATTAGTGAAATAAAAAAATATGTTAAGTTTTTGCAATTTTTTTTCAAAAAAATTATTAAGGGAAGTGGTTAATAACCTTAAAGATTTTCTTTTCAACATTGTTCTCGTAAAAATACTATGTCCAGTTTCGGACACTTTGAAGCAGCAGGATTGAGACCAACTATTTTTAATTGAATTCTCTCTTAATAAGTGAATTTAAAAAAATGAACTCACTTTTCATATTAATTTAATTAATGCATTATCAATTTTGCATTGCAGTTAATTGCTAATCTCAGAATCTTTTTATGTTGCTTGAAAGAAACTTCTAAAAAATCTATCAAAGTCGATAGGTAGTTGACAAAAGGGTTTAGGCAGCTTGATAAACAAATGATTTTACCCTTATGATCAACATTCTGCAAGCACTGGCTACAACATATTGTGGTTTATATTAAAATTATTGCGGATGCATTAATTTTTTTCCACTTGCAATAATTTGGGTCTGATTTTTGAATTTGTCTCTTTTACAATAAGTTCAGTGGGGGCCGGGATAGTCTGGTTGGTGGGGTACTGGGCCCATGTCCAAGAGCTCGTGGGTTCGATCCCCGACCTCCAAAGACTCCCCGTGTAGTAAATGGTGACTGATGCACGTTAAATCTGTCGAGTCGCAAGGTCCTCCAAGCTGCCTTAAAAAAATCAATACCTCTGGTCAAGGAGTCTCCTTGTCTTCTGGATTGGTTCAAAATGACAAGGCTGCAGAGTTGAACATTAGTAGTCGTAAACCCAAAATTGGTTCGGTTGTTCAACGATGGATATAAAAAAAAAATAAGTTCAATGGGAGTCGCGATGGCTCAGGGGAAAGAGCGAATGCCTTCCAATGAGATGAACCGGGTTTGAATCCCGGCGATGGCTGGTGGTTAGAGTCCTTTTACCGTCAAGCTGACCTTGGAAGGTTCTCGTAGTCTTCCTCTCCATGTAACGCAAATTTTGGTTAGTTCCATCAAAAAGTCCTCCGCGAAGGCCAATTTCTTCCACTACTTGATCCAGGAGTTCCCTTGTCTTCTGGATTGGGTTCAAAATGACAAGACTACGCAGTTGAACATTAGTAGTCATAAACCCAAAAATTGGGTCGGTTGTTCAATGACGGTTATGAAATTTAAAAAAAAAAGTTATGTGGATTAAAGAAATTTAAGAATATTTTTCTTTCTCAATTATTTTAAGGGTAACTTTTGTTTAATCTGGTTTTGAATTTGTTTCTTTTACAGAGCTTTTAGTCTGATCTTAGTTTGAGTTGTTTCGTGTTTATTAGTCTTAGACACAAAATTTTGTTCTTTCCAAAAATTCATTGCAATTTTTTTTTATTTGCGAAATAGATAACAAAATATTGTAAATACTTTAATAAAAATTTGTATTGTTGTTGTTTTATTTACGTCGCACTAGAGCTGCACAATGGGCTATTGGCGACGGTCTGGGAAACATCCCTGAGGATAATTCGAAGACATGCCATCACAATTTTGATCCCCTGCGGAGGGGATGGCACCCCCGCTTCGGTAGCCCGACGACCTGCACGCGAAGTCGAGCACTTTACGGTAGAACAATTTAACGAGGACCAATACCGCACACACTCTGTCCCTACGCAGGCTGATCCAAGTGGTCACCCACCCGCACACTGACCGCAGACAGTGATGCTGGACTTCGGTGATCTGCTGGGAACCATGTCTTAGCGATCAGTCCACTGCGGGACCTCTATGGGTAAGAAAGTACAGAATTATTAGAGAATTCTTTCATTACAATCTATAAATGTTCTTAGCCTATTAATTATTAAAAATTAAAGGACAAAGTAATTAACTAAATAAATAGTTCTTTTCCCCGAAAAATGTATCTTGAAAGTTAGTTGCATATGTATAGATTGAAATGTATATAAAACTAACTTTTTACAAGCTGCATAATTTCAGTATTTTAAAATACAAAGTTAGCCTAAAATATTGTAGCATTTGGGTACTTCAAGAAGAAGAACATCACAATACGCGAAGCAAAAAGCTAAGTTTTCCCACATAAGTTAGAATGTTAATGAATGTGAAGTTGATTAAATATAGCGTCCTATCTAACATCGAATTTGTTGAAATATAATTATTTCTAGTCTACGTCTTTTTCTTTATTTAGATTTATTATTTGTTTATGTATTTTATTGTAACCGTGATATATTTTCGTTTTGTGTACCCGGCAACTTAGATGCATAATCAGTTTGTTTATGTTCTACAATTCTACAGGGCAGCATGCCTGTCTTTGTGTTAAGTAAGAAATATATCATGAAAGAATTGAAATCTTTGCGAAAAAAATCTTTGTGCAAGAATGTAGAACGTGTCACTTAAGAGAATTGATACTTGACAGGCTTGGCTTACTCGAAATTGAATCGAGAGAACAAGTTGCAAGCGTAAACAAATGTCACGTTTCAGGAACCAATCAGGATCGATATACCCACACTACGTCACTTGCACGAATCCCATTAAGAAAAGCAATTCCCATGGGTTTGCGAACTTAGGGGTCGGGATCCATAGGGTCATTAGTTTAGATATTTCGGCGCATTTCCTTTGCAATCCAAAAGTTGTTTAGAAATGACACATATTTAAAGGATCATACACTGTTAAAAATTTCAAGAAAAAAAATGGTTAAATAACAATTTATTTAATTACTTTTTAATCATATTCAAGCATACGTACATAAGATGGTATTCAAACTGTTACTTGTGAGAAAAACCGTTTATTCACTGCTTTCACCTAATAGGGTTAAACAATCAGAATTTTATCGCTTCATTCCAGATGCATACAGATTACTGTCAATTTCATGAACGGGGGTTCGAGTCCCATTATTGACACCACTCTTCCATTTCCTACAACCCACGAAGAATTTTCAGCACTCCCTAATTTGTGACTCTAGGAATACGATACTCTCAGTAACATCAGAAAGCTGCTAAACAATATCCAGTTAAGTTCCTTTTTTACGGTTTTGAAACCATGCTTTTCGTAAATGGTTAAATGAACCTTTTAGGCGTTATAATTATACCACTTGTAAACGGTCAACAAAACGTAAAAGTAAAAAATGTTCCTTACCGTAAACTTTATGGATAGGCTGTCAGTTAATTTACCATAATTTTAGAAAAAAATTCTAACAGTGTAACCAGAATTAGGGTTTCTTAAAGTAGCTGTGAAGAGCACACTGTCTCTACATGTCAAAAACTGTCTAAAAGTGCAAAAGAATCTGATCAATGAGCATTAAAGAGCCTAAAATTCTGAAAATAGTCGACTCACTCGAAACTCCAAATGTAGGCTCATTGCATATAAAAAAATCAATTATAATTTTACTAATAATTAATCTAAAATATTAACTAGAATGAGATTTGACATTCATTTCAGTAGTTGTAGAATTGTTGTAATATTTAGAACAAAAACAATTATTTCTTTTTCAAGCAGTGTTAATTTTCTTCTCTATATTTTTTTGCTTGTTATAGTTTTTATTCTTTCCTTAACAGTTTCAGTTTTTCACATAAAACTACAGAGCAAGGTTCCATTTTGGGCAGTTTAATAATTATTTTTTGCTGAAAGTATATAATTCAAAAACATGCACCCACAATTCATAGATAATTATTATCATCCATATTATTAAGAAATAGGCTGTCAATTTTATGTAGTTTATTACTAATTCTTCAATACTTCATTATTTTTTTAAATAGGCCGAAGAATTTTTTGCAAGATAATAAAAATATTATTTTACCATTGTTTCCAAAACCTTTGTCTTTCTTATTAGGTTCTACCATCAATAAAACTAATGCATTTCTAAATTTTAATTTCAGCAAACTCGTTGTGTATTTGTACCTGGTCTGGGGTATCAAACCATCTGTCGTTTAAATATTATTTCAATCTATTAAAAAGAATTATGATTTTAAGATGAAAAAAAAGGTTTGTACCCATATCAAAGAGTTTAGAAACTAAAACAACTGAATAAACGACTTTCAGATGAATAAAAAAGGTTTGTACCCATATCAAAGAGTTTAGAAACTAAAACAACTGAATAAACGACTTTCAGATGAATAAAAAAGGTTTGTACCCATATCAAAGAGTTTAGAAACTAAAACAACTGAATAAACGACTTTCAGATGAATAAAAAAAGGTTTGTACCCATATCAAAGAGTTTAGAAACTAAAACAACTGAATAAACGACTTTCAGATGAATAAAAAAGGTTTGTACCCATATCAAAGAGTTTAGAAACTAAAACAACTGAATAAACGACTTTCAGATGAATAAAAAAGGTTTGTACCCATATCAAAGAGTTTAGAAACTAAAACAACTGAATAAACGACTTTCAGATGAATAAAAAAGGTTTGTACCCATATCAAAGAGTTTAGAAACTAAAACAACTGAATAAACGACTTTCAGATGAATAAAAAAGGTTTGTACCCATATCAAAGAGTTTAGAAACTAAAACAACTGAATAAACGACTTTCAGATGAATAAAAAAGGTTTGTACCCATATCAAAGAGTTTAGAAACTAAAACAACTGAATAAACGACTTTCAGATGAATAAAAAAGGTTTGTACCCATATCAAAGAGTTTAGAAACTAAAACAACTGAATAAACGACTTTCAGATGAATAAAAAAGGTTTGTACCCATATCAAAGAGTTTAGAAACTAAAACAACTGAATAAACGACTTTCAGATGAATAAAAAAGGTTTGTACCCATATCAAAGAGTTTAGAAAACTAAAAGAACTGAATAAACGGCTTTCGGACGATAATTATAATTCCTTTTTGCTTTTTCATTTGAATTTTAAGAAAGCGTCTTTAAAATAGTATAAATGATCACTGCTTTTAAAGATATCTAGCATTGCTAGAAATTCTATTATTCTTTGTAAGAGCTACTTTATTCATTCTCCTAAATATTTAAAATTGAATTTCAAAAAAATAGAGAAAGAATATTATTTTTTAAACTACACTACCCTATCATAATGAAAGAAACGCTTTAAGTTTTTTGACTTTTTTCTAAATTTCTCTAGCAATACTCAAAGGATTATTTTATAACTTTATAGATGTTTAGTTTATGCTATTTTTCAGCAAAGGTTTAAAGCTTTCAGAGGTTTGGGAGACCGACACTAAATTACTAAAGAAAACAAATCTTTTTGAACACCCTATGCTAGAAAATCAAGCAATAAGTTTGTAACTTGTATCGATTACTTTAGTTGTTATTTTTAATAACCGCATAAATTTTAATGTCACCATAGTGTCACTTTTACTGCAAAATATAATTATTAGGAGCTTAAGGTGATTCTACCACTTGCTTATTACGAGAGCACTCATTTGAAATAAATGGCTTTGAAAGAAATTTGAAATAAAAGAACATTTTAATAACTTCTGATCAAATGGTCATATTTTAATTCTACTCTAACTCTTAAGGGTTTGAGAGCCTACTATTAAATAGGCTATTTAAATAGCGAGGGCAATATTTAAAGTTACGAAATCTAACAGGGGGGGGGGGGTACTTATTCTTAAACCAAACTTTTTCCACGGATTCGAATTCTTGTTCTTCAAAAGGTAGGGTGCTGTAATCAGCAAAATAGGGTCCCAATAGTTTGGTCAGGTAAGCATTCAGAAGTTTGAACCCCTTAATGTTATTTGTAATTTTTACGTATTTCTCCATCTCAAAGAAGTCATTTTTTTTTTAAATTTTGATTTCTCAAGAGCTATGGACCAATTCTCTTCCAAATTTTGTCACATTAAATTGATTAAAATGGTGTGGTGACTTTTTGAAGGAAGCGCTTGTGCATTTGCACTACGAGTATAAAGACGAAAACCTCTCACCATCAGCACAATTAACACCAATTCATGATCTGTTTGCAACAGTGGATACTTTGTGTCAAATCTGTGAATTATCGAAGAACATTACAAAAAAAATTTTTTTTCCGTATCCATACTTATTTTTGCACCCTATTTTCCGTTTCTTTTTGTTGTTGTCATGGGCAATAAAATATGTTTTTGACGTAGCTTGTTCCCAAATATCCTATACGGTCAAAAAAAAAAAAAAAAAAAAAATGGTATTACTCTGAAATTTTTTTTTCTTCCAATTTTTAGTTCATTTTCAAAAGAAATTGGTTAATACAAATATTGTTTCAAAAAATCTTTTTTTTTACTATATTGAAGGGGTAGGGGAGCTATTTTTAAGAAGTGAAATTTATAGAATGCCCCGGGAGTGATAATTTCGAAATTTTTATTCTATTCCCGTGAAAAGTTATTGAGAGATTTTCGCGGGAAAGCAATAAAGGCGAGAGAGAGGTGGGATTCGTAGGTGTAATCGCTAAGCAACGCGAGTGTCCTCTGCCAATCAGGGGATTTGTGGGCGTGTCTTTCTCTTACTAGTAACAAATTCCCTATAAAAACGGTAGAGTGTGTGTCCGCATTTCTCTAACAAACTTCATCACCCGTTACACCGCACCAGCTGATAAAAATAAAATAAAAAAATAATAATAATCTCTTCTTTTTTTTTCTTTCTTTCTTTTTTTATTGCTTCCCTCTCTCACCCTTATCAAAAATCTTCTCCCTTTTTTTTCTCCCCTCATTAAGAATCTGGTGTTCAAGATGAGTGCCTCCTTTTGGATTATTCAGTGGCTACTGTTGTTCTCCCACGTGTTGTTCTTCTTCAGTGGCGGCGTATCCGGCAACACACTGCAGCATGTGAGCAGCGATGAAGAGGCTGAGCAGCTGCTGTCCGAAGATTTCGCCAACTGCAGCCGGTGTGGGGATAAGCAGGAGCGGAAGGCGATTCGGCTCGAGGCCATTAAGAGCCAGATTCTGAGCCAGTTGGGGATGACGGAAGCTCCCAATGTCACTCTCAAGAATCTCCCCCACATACCGCCTTTAGACAACCTGTTGGATCACTACAGTATGCAGGCAGATTCACCGGCTGCCTTTGTACCCGGCCCGGAATATGGGGAGGATGAAGATTTCTACATTGCAGCCGAAAAAGTCCTCACTTTCTCCAAACCACGTGAGTAGATCCTTCCTTATTTCCATTCATTAAAATCCTAAACTTTTTATTGCTGGATATTCTGAGGAACAAAACATTTTATTCTGCGAAAAGATATTTTAAGAATTGCAGACGATTTCTTTTCATATTCGTTGCTCTGCTGAAAAAGAATTTTTTAGAACTGCAAGAGCTTTTCTTTCATAATGAATTCTCTGCTGAGCCAGAATATTATAAGAATCGCAGATGATTTCCTTTCATTTTCGATGCTCTGCTAAAAAAGAATTTTTTAGAACTGCAAGAGATTTTCTTCTATATTAAATTATCTGCTGAAAAAGGATATTTTAAGAATGACAGACGATTTCATGTGCATACTATTATTCATTTCTTGTGAGCTTTTAAAATACAACAAAACTGCCGGGTCTATGATAAGAGATAGCAAAGGTGACAATTGCACAAGGACCACATGTGATTAACAAAAACAAAGCATGTCTTAATTATTTATTAGGAATTCGGAAAACTTAAATTTTTGATGAGTTTAAAACATTAATTTTTATCATAATTATTATTTTTTTTAATTTTGGTAGGTTTTCTCTCTAAGATAAGATCTTTCTTTTTAAAGAAATGCAAAATTAATTTCCACCTCTCTTTCGCAAGGTCTTATTTATCAATGAATGCAGCAGAATGTATGTAAACAGATCAGCACTATTTTCGGACATTAAGCGAAAATTGCAGATAAAATAAAGGTTAGGCTATTACGACTTCCTAAAAATGACCTTATTAAAGTATTAAGTAACTTTTAAAATAAAATTTTTAGCTGTTAATTTAGTGACAAACACATAGTAGAACTTCAACAAAATAAAAAATATATCATGTAATTAAGCTTTATTTCTCTTTTTGTATCAAAATACCTTGTAATCAAAATGCTAATTATTTTTAGGGAATTATATACTTTTTAAAGTGGCACAATGAGGTTCAAACAGTTTTAGAGCAAAATGAATGCCAGTTGTTAAATAGAAAATAAGATAAAAATGATAAGAAATATTAAAAAATAATAAAATAATGCTCAAACCTGTATTTAAAATAGACTTGTCTTTTGAGACACCCTATAGTTCGTTTATTTAGAATATATTCAATTTCTATTAAAAAATGCAAAAAGAAAGGTCCTTGACATACATGTAAATGAGGCATCTACCGTATAAAAACGTAAAGCTCTGATGCTTTATAACACTATTTTTTTCCCTCTGAAATTCTTCTTTGTTTTTCTTTCTAAATAATTTATTTTTAGTTTTATTTTCTTAACGATTTTTATTCCTTTCCGCCTTTGATTGGACATAAAAAGGAATCAGTAAAAAATGCATTTTTTCTTTTTTATGTAGTTGTTCATGTTCGTTGCATTGGTCATTATTAACGTTTATCTTAAACATCATTCCAAAAATGTGCGGGAAATTTAGTATTATAATTACTTTTTATTTCAAAAATATTAATGAAAATAATAAAAGCTTTCTGAAAAAATAGTTTATGACACAATTTTAGAAATTACGTTTTTAAAACAGTATTTAGCTGCCTTTGGTTCGTCGTTCACCGACTCCTGTTACGAAATAACTGATAATGTCTGCGAAATTTTTACCGTCACCCCACCCAGTTCTTATAATCAATATTTTATGCTTTCTTTTTACATTTGCATCTTAAATTTGACTTCTTGGTGTCGCTTTCACAAATGTACACTAGAATTTTCAAGAAAATGATTTTCGAAAGCAAAGTTTGTTTTATCAGTTTTCTGAAATTATATTTCAGATTTATAGCGTTGACAATGGAAAGAAAATAGTTGCCACTTTACTCAAATTCTATTGTGGAGCGTTGATTTTTCAATTGCACAGCCGTACTAACAGAATGTAACTGAATTCAGGTGCACAGAAAAGAACAATGCGGGACATCTAAGTCGGAGTTGTGTATTCGATTGGTAAAATATTCGATTCCGATTTATTCTTCACAGCTCAATTCCGACGCCGAATTATACTGACGAATCATAAGATTATCATTAATTCAAAAAAAAAAATATAAATAAATAAAGCATGTCCAACTATAAAGCAAATTTAAAGGTCACTGCCGGTTACTAAATCTCTAAATATAAAAAATACCAATTTACAAAATTATCTGACAATCGCCATCCAATTGCTATTTTTTTTTAATTAAAATGCACCCCAATTGTATATTATTATTATTAATAATAATAATAAATAAGGCACATTATTCTGAAAATTGTTTTATTTCATGCTTGTGTTTTAAAATGTTTATTATTCATTTTAGAAATTAACCTAATAGCGTTTGCCACATTTCAAGAAATGCTTCATAAGAAGCTCCTTGTATAAATAATGCTAACAATTTTCTTCATTGTTTGAAAACTTAGGTTTTAGAATGGAGCCATTGTTTTTAATGATAGCGAAATTTAATAATTTTGCCTTTCAATTCTATGCATCGTTTGTTTATAAGTGCAATTAGATAGGGATAAATGAGATGAACCCCAACGACGGCCCCCATCCGGCTTTTACCGACAAAATGCTGACGTAAAATTTCCTCAGTGGTAGACAGATTATGGGTTAGAGTCACCTTGCCATCAGGTTAACCGTGAGAGGCTTTCGTGGTTTTCTTCTCCATGCAACGTAAATGCTGGTTAGTTCCAGAAAACAGTCCTCCACGAAGGCACTTCTCTAACAATACTTAATTCAGGAGCTCCCTTGTCTTCTGGATTGGGTTCAAAATTTCAAGGTTACGAAGTCGAACATAAGTAGCTGTAAATCAAAAAAAAAAACCTGGGTCGGCTGTTCAACGACGGTTATAAAATATAAAAAATTGAAAGTACAATTTATCTTATAACCTTACAATTGAGGAGATAAATTTTAACGGAAACATTTTTGCATAATACTGAAAAACCATTAGTATGAGAAAACGGCTGCAAACATTTTGTGTATCGTCTTAATCCAAGTAAATATTGTAGTGAATATTTAAAAAACTATTGTAAATGTCACATATGTGTATCCTTATTTATTTATTAATGCTGATTCTGTTCAATAGCTTAACATTCTTTTTCTATAAAACATGGGTTCAAGTGAGATAAATTAAGCATGTGATGAGAGTTATAATTTAAATCATTACAATAAGATTTATTTTGCTTGATATTAATGGGAACATGATAAAAAATATTTGCCTAAATAATCTCTTGGACATCAAAATCTTTTTTTATTCCCTTTAATATAGCTCTTAATAGCTTGTAGCAGTTTCTTAAGACTCCAAAATTTCTCCGACGCAGACCCCTCAGCCCCGAGTTCTAAAGAACTGATATAGGCGTGTTAGAATCCATAAATTGAGAGAAGTCTATTTCACTCCTAACTGCCCCCCCCCCTCAAAAAAAATTATTTTTAACCTTACCTTATAAATTTCAAAGGGATGTACAAAATTAGTATAAAAGTGATATTGTTGTGAAATGCATACTTCATTCGTTCAAATGCTTTTTTTAAAAAAAATTTTTTTTAAGCATTATGAAACTAATGATCACATGCGAGGTATTGCTTTAGAAGAGGGACAACATCATTGTGTTTTTTTTTTTTTCAATCATCATGTTATTCAATTAATTTTCAAGTTATTTATATATCTCACATAACTAATCAGAAAAAGATAAATACTGTAACATTATTTTTAAATATCTTGAAAATTATGATTACAAATTAAAATAACCCTTAACTAAAATTTGAATAAGAGTTAATTAATTTCTCGTATTATTAAGATAAATTTCATTTCAATGTGGTACGTCTGTAAGTTTAAACCATGTTCAAATTTAGTACTATTTCTAAATTCCCCCTTACATTGTCATCATTAATTCCTTCTTCATTAATATTAAAATAATTATAATTGAGATATATAGATTAAAATAAATTGAATGATTATAAATAACCAAATGTCTCTTCATAGTGTTCTTGTTTCATATTATAATTTTAAAAACTTTTTGTTAAGTCTAAGATAGGGCGCATTTATAAATCTTTCAGGGGGGTGCTCCTAAGTCTATGTACGCCAATGCCAGTGCGGCGTCTGTACTGTAAAATACGAGAAAGGTGTTGCCTATATGTGTATATTATGTGATATATATATTATTATTATTATTATTATAATTATTATTATTCAGCATTATTCAGTATCATCTGACATAATGCTCTTGTTCCCGGCATTTCAAAATTGTATTTAAAATTTACCATCATCAAGCAGTTTTCCCTCGAACTTATAAAATTATATATAGTCCGTAAAAAACCTATAAACCGCCGTAAAAAACACTATTTCCTCACTATCCATCATACAAATATGCAGTATAGATGTAGATTTAATAGACACTAAATGTACTCAATACTTTAGACCTATATAGAGTATATTTGATACCTATTAAAATTATTAATTGCATTTCGACTTTTATAAAAAATTCCATTTTTTGAAACACCTTTTAATTAAAAAAGTGCAAATCCGGCCTTTCATAAATTGTTCACTATTGTACTCGTCTAGTTTCACGATGAATGTTGCACTTTTAGTGCCAACGGTGTACTCGCAATCCGGTATATAGACAGGCATGCACACACAAATTCTTTATTTCGTCATATATATATATATATATATATATATATATATATATATATATATATATAGATTATACCAAAGCTCATTTGTAATTTTCTTGAAAAAGTTCTTATTAGTTTAAACAACCGGTGCATCACAACATTTATGATGCCTGCGTCATTTTGCCTCGGAGCATATTGGAGATGCTTATAATATTAATTAACGATGTAATTATATCAGCAATATTCATTCTATTGGTTATATTTGGTAATATTTTAAACTCGACTTAGTACTCAGAGACAAGAAAAACCCTGAATAGCTTTTGTCTTAAGTTAGGAGTTTCATGCACCAAAAACCAAACTTAATTATTTTTTTATGGATGTCACTTGGGTTTATTTTCCATTGACCTCAAAAATGTCAGAATTGCGACTCTCTTATCCTTACCCAGTGGTCACCTGTGACTAAGCCATGGCGGTGGAGTTTCCGAGCAAATTTAATGTGCGTTTCTTGTTTTTCAGTTTCGTGTTTCTTGTTTCTATGGCCAAGAATTCGACTTCTGCCACACCATACGTCACACCCGTTTATAATGCGGACCCATCCATACATCCATTCATTCATCCACAGATCGTAATTTTGACCTGAATCAGAGAACGATCGATCTCCAATCCAGTACCCCCAGAGGTATTCATTTGTTATGGGAACATGGAGGACTTTGAGACTTGACAGATTTAACGTGCCTCAGTCACCATTTACTACACGGGGAGTCTTCGGCTGGCGGGGTTCGAACCCACGAACTTTTGGTCATGGGTCCAGCGCCCTACCGACCAGGCTATCCCTGCCCTACAATCACACAGAAGAAGGGACATAGAACACAGAAAGAGAGAAAGAAACATTCATGCCCTGAGCTGGATTCGAACCCACAACTACTGGCCCTGTAGTCTAGTACAGTAACCACTAGACCAGTGATCGGCACTTTTAAAAGGCTGACCTCAAATATTTAATTAGAGTGCTGAAAATTTATTAAGTTACGGGATGAAACCCAACACTCTCTGAATAACCACATCATCTTTTTTTTCTCGACGGATTTAGATTTTTGACTATTAATATGAGAAGTGGAGGGGAACAGAAAGTTGGTAAATGGGGTCTAATTGGTTTAGTCAGGACAGCGATTGAAATACCCAAATGTGGAGTATATTTAAGAAATTTTCACTAGGTGGCACTATGGTTTTGAGCTAAACATGTTACACTTGTACATACCTGTCATATTTTCCTTTTTTTAGGTATAACTTCAAATCATTTTATTTTTTAATATTTCATATAAAGCAAATTTAATTTTTTTTCTGAGTAATTTCTTAGAAAATATGTAATGATAACTAATTGATGTCTCCTAAATTTCGCAATTCCCATATCCTCAAAAATTTTAAAAGAGATTATTTTCGTTTTAATAAAAATGAATAAGTTATAATTCAAAAATTACAGTCTGGGAAACTTATCATGGTTGAAATGTCCCTCTCAAAAGAAAACGTATTCCCAGCTTGCATTATTATTTCTATGTAATATAAAAACAAATTAATTAAGAAAGTAATTTATTGTTTAATATTTCTATATTAAGAAATGAATTAATGCCATTGTCGATGGACTTTATTTATCCATAAAATTTTTACTCTTTATTTCCATAGTTCAAAAACTAGGTGATGAAACAGTATGAAATTTTTACATATTTTTTGAGAAATGGTTAAAAAACTATCGAGTATGGAAATGTTATAGAAGGTCATAATTTTTTTTTTTTTTTTTGATTTACGTTAAATCAAAGCGGAAGGTTTCATTTATTCTGAGTTTATAAAATGTGTTATTCAGTGTTTAGCAAAAACTATCAACAACAAATTTTTTTTTAATGCCCGAAAAGGAACACTTTTTCGCACTATGTTTAAATTTCGAATTAGGTTTTTTATTAATTAAATGGTTTGCATTGATAGTTTGTTACATTTTTTTTTGATGTGAAGGAAAAACTAATGGCACAAAAATTATTATATTAGTTAGAGTATAGCAGTCACGTACTAGTTTGATTAAAGATTACAAAAATGAGTTTTTTTGAAAATTTCAAATTAGTTTCTGAAATATTAAGTTTTGAAGTAATTTCTCCATCTATTATACCGAACGTTGAAAAAAGAAGCATTTTTTCCATTCTTTGGTCTGATATAAAGGGCCAGATATTCTAGTTTCATTAAAAAATGGATAATTCTATTTAGGAGGCTCGATGTTAATATTTATTTAAATTTAAATACTACAGATTCCTAAAATTCCTCCCCAATTTATTCTATTACAATGACTTACTTTTCTTTTCAAGATGGCCTGTCTGACGCGGCAAGTTCTTACTCTATCGATTTTCTTGAAGTTTTATATTCATTTGCGAGGATTTATTTTTAAATTCATGTCTTTATGATTTTAATTTTCAAGCATACATTTGCTACTTAAGTTTTATTCTTCTTAAGAATCTAATCGTATTTAGTGTGATTCAAAAATTAAAAGAAAAAATTTAGCTTTAAAAAAAAGTTCGACTTGAATTTTCGTTTTTAAAATAAAATTTTTTGATTTTCTTTCAAGCTGCGTTTAATGATTTTAACTTAATAAATGTTGGGGAAAAATTAAAAAGAATTAAGGAAAAATAAATCTAAATAAGCATTTTTTCGATTTGAATGTTTTTTGGTTTCTAATCATACATATGCAAGCATAATTTTATTTTGAATTTTATAACACATGTATATTACTTTTTATTTGGGGTTGGGGATCAATAGCAATCAGGGCATATAAAATTAAAATAAGCTAACATTAATTTTAGGTTAACATTAGTTAATAAGTTAACATTCTGTATTTCAGTCTGAAGATTAACAATATGTCTTACAATGCTTAAATTTCTAATTAAGTTACACAATTGCGTTTTCTTACGAACTAATATCATCCCATTCTAGGTTCGACAGGTGAAAGTAGCTTACATTTGAAAGTAAGCTTACATTGAATTCCAAGCATAGGGGTGCGGTAGCGAGTAAAAGATGTAGCTTCTAGCGCAATAAAAACCATGAAAGATGCATAAAGTATAAAATCTCAAGACTGATGCAAATAGAGCGTGCGAAGCAATTTGAAATGACTTGCATCCTCAATTTTAGAGATTGGCGAGCGATAGTGAGCGTGGGCTGGTACTCCCTAAGTTATACACTTTACACTTAGGTATATAACTAAGATATACTAAGTTATATACCTAATTGTGAAGTTTCGCTATGAAGAAAGTTTAAGGAGTTTGTAATAACTATGTTTCGGTAAAAATTGAAGGAAAGGGAAATACACAAAAGTAGTGATTTGAATCTTAAAAAGATGAAAGCGATATAACAATACGGTTTATACTAAAGTAATATATTTTTATTAAGTTTACTAAATTAAAGAAGACAGAAAAAAAAAATTTCAGGATTAATTTCAGATAAAACTTAAAATCAAGTTTTTCTTAAGGCTTGTACCGTTGAGAGCAATATCTGGACCTGGGTGGCATTAGGCGGCAAAGATTATCAATATGTGGCACTATCTTTTCACCAGGTAGCACTAGTACCACCGATTTTGTTCGTTAAAATATGCACTACCTTGATGTCAATTTCACTTTTTGCATTTATGATATATCTCTAATATTAATTTGCAAAGTTCAAATATTTTTTCCACCCCTTAAAAAACTCGTTTAACAAAAATGATTTCATGGGAAAATTCTTTTTAATAATCATTTATTATTGTTTGTTATGTTATTTAATAATAGTTGAAACATTTTAAATTGTAAGTCAAAAATCCTTTTTGCATCATTTTTTTTTGAATAAAAGATATAGAATTGGAATGAAATGAAAAGTTTTTGAAAAATAAAAAACAGTGATGCTTTTTTTTAAAAAAATATGTATTAAAATATATATTATTATAGCTCAGATAATCACGGTATATATATTTTCATCTTGACTGCCTTACTCGTTGTCGTAAGGAAAGATTTTAAGTTTTCTTCCTTTTTTCTTCATGCTCCACTTTATAAAAAAAATTCCTTTGTCATTTTTAGGAAGTTTTACATTTTCAATTAGAAAGTTTTTATTTTATTTTATATGATCGATCATTAATTTGTGTGTTCGTTATCAAAACCTAACACTATTACACAAACTTCTCCCTTGAAGAACAAAAGGTGAGAAAAGCAAATATTTAGTCAATAAAATACATCTTGAGCGTCAAATTTTAAAAGATCATCACTATTAGAAGTTTGTGGTATATTCTTTTAATACAGAAATTAAAAGTTTTCACAGCGCCCATCCTACTTATGCTTCGAAGCACAACGAATAACAAAAATATGATTACCAGGATTTTTTTTTTCTTCAAAAATTTTAAACATCTAATGTACCCTATCAGAGAAAATAATTATAGGTCTTCCAAGGACCCACATTGTGCCCTATATGTTACTATGTATGTATATATATAATAGTCAGTTTATTAGCGTTTGAGGAAATTCGATGTCAATATTCTGTATTACAGCATGGTCCTATATCTCCCCTTTAACACTGACGCATAATATTTAAAATTGTATCACGTATTATATTACCGGGTACTAGTGTACCCCAATAGAGGAAATAATTACAGATTTATTAGGGGTACACAATGTGGTCCTATAGTTTACTATCAATGTATTCAATGTTCAATATATCAATGTATTGTATAGTTTACTATCAATGTATTGTATACAATAGCGTTAAAATGAGGAAATTCGAAGTCAATATTGAGTACTATTACATGGCCTTATATCTCACCTTAATATTGACCCATAATATTCAAACTGGAACATGTACTATATTAGCGGGCACTAGTGTACTCCACCGGAGGAAATAATTATAGGCTTATTTGGGGGTACACAATGTGGCACTTTAGGTTTACAATGTATGGATATATATAACAGTGTTTTTTGCGCCAATTAAAATTTGAAAGAGAAAAAAAAGTTAAATTCAGACAAAATTGGTTTTATGTCTCGCTTTATTCAAAAGGATTGAAGTCCAGAAAAGAGGCACGAGGCAGCATTTATTGTGAAGTCTTATGTCGTCATTGATGTGAAATGTCAGCTTAATTTTAATCGCATAAATCGTCTCTGCATTGACACAGCTTGAAAGAAATAAAATATGAGAGGTTTAAAATATCGCATAAACAAGATATGATGAAACAAATATACACGTTGAAGAATTATTTGAATACTGATTCTATGACAGGCGAGAAATAAATACGATACCTTTAGTTTTTTTTTTTTTTTTTTTGGTTTATCGTGATAGAAAAATCTTTAATCTCATAATCTCTTTCGGCAAATAATTATTTGAAATGCAACATAAAGATTATTCAAAAAGACAAAAATTGTATCATGATAATGATATTTGTTAAGAAAAAAAAATTGAAACTACATTTACAACAATATTTTGTTTCACATCTGTTTCCATACTTGTTTGCTTGTAATAAAAAATATTTATTAAAAGGAGTAATTCTTTTAGAAAATAATTTAGTATTAATTTTACAAAAAATGTATCAAAATCATGCTTTTTGTTTTAAAAAAAATTTAACTTCACGTACAGACCCTGGCTGAGTTATTAGACGTACTCTAAGATTCTATGTAAAATCTTAATTATCAGGTGATTACTCTACAGCTTTATTGTTTTTATATGGCTGAAACTGATTTGCACTTGTTTACGTTCGTGTATTAATTGATTAACATTGTAATGTAATACGTTAAAAAAATAATATATTAATGCAAATTGAAAGTTTATAAAAGATCTCCTAAATAAACACTCATTACATGCGTGTTTGAATATAAAAGTATTGCATATAAACTTGTGTAAAACAAACTATTAAAACACTAGGGGAGAGTGGGGTCAATTGTAACATTTTTACTTAATTATTTTTAACTAACAAAAAATCCAATATATTGTTAATATTAATTGACAGACGAGTAAAGTAGACTATCCACTACTAGAAAAAAAATAAATACCTTATTTTAAATGTTATTGTATTAGTTATTAACAATTTTTGACAGTCGCGCACTTGTTACAATTGTCCCCACTGACGGGGTCAATTGTAACAGTTCATAAATTCAACTAAAACATAGTTAATTATACATATTATCATAGCTGTGATATATTTTTTTATTGATCAAAATAGTAGTGATATTTTAGGAGTAAAAATAATAATGAGCAGAGACCTAAAGGGTTAAACTTTTAACTTTGAGGGGTTAAAATATTTAATTTATGCTGTGAAAGGTGACAAATAAAATAATGCGCATACAACGTAATATAAATGATATAGGAAACTATTGGTGTCTCTTAAAGAGTTAAGTAATGGTTTGTAAACATAAGATTATTTATTTTCAGCTGTTACATTCGTCCCTTTACTTATTGTTACAATCGTCCCCAAGACGCCATTTCAGCTTCATTTGTTTAAAACAATGCTAGTTAATTAACAATACTAATCTCTTTTTTTGAAACGTTAATTAAGGTGTCCACTTACATATTTGGTTAATAATTTTTATTTGTTTAAACAAAATTAGTTTGCTACAATATAATATTCTAATACCAAAAAAAGTACTTACGTATGGTGAAAATATCTTTTGTGATGTAACTCTTTCAAAAGTACATAAAAATGGTTACCAGCAGGAGTGTACATGTAGATTTATTAAATACACCTTGTGCGCCACCTAGGAACCAAATCTAGAACCCGACACTCGAAATTTTTGCTCTGTTACAATCGTACCCTGTTACAATTGACCCCACTCTCCCCTACAGTGCGTCTAATGATTTGGTCCAATATGCCATTATAATATTATTATACTAATATAATGCCTGATATTCTATACTTATATAATATATCGTCTAATTTATCCTATCGTCAAAATTATATTATATATTGTCTAATTTCACCTATTAATACGCGTACGTAAACAAGTGCAAGCAGTGTCGTAAAAACACTAAAGCTGTATAGAGTATCCCCTGATAATAAAAATTTTACATAGAATCTTAGAGTGGGTATAATAATTTGGCCATAAGGTGATCCTTATATATTGTTAACAATTAAAAAATTACTTGTCATTTAAAATCTTTTTATGTACCGTGTCAAACATTCTGTATTATAAAGTTTTTCTTCTTCAAGAGCAGGTTGCTTATTGTTCAATCCTGTCATTTTGTTACGATTAACATATTAATACAATGTTCTTACACAGAACTCTAATAATTAGACATTTTATAAACAAAATGTTTTTTAAGAAAAAAAATTGCATAGCAGTTCATGGAGGGAGAACAGTTTATGTTTAATGAAAGCTGAGTCGGAGAAAAAAAACTAATTTGCGCATGGACAGAAACCATTTTTCTTAAGCAAGGTCCATCTTCACTGTGTTATAACTCTCGGCGAGGAGGACTGATTCTCCATATTATTGATTTGTAAAATTTAATAACATTTAAAATGCAATTGTAAGCAATCCAATTGCAATTTTCGGGACAAAAAATATAAAAAATAAGCCTTTCTTTTCCCTTATCTTTAATGATGAATGACAAGCAACTATGGGAGTTGGTGAGCGAAGCAAACAGGGGGTGGAGCATAAAAAATTTTCATAAAAGAGTTACGATTCAATGAAAAAGATTTTATTAGATAGGCAATTCTTTTAGAAATAATTTATGTTTCACATTTAAGAGAAATGCATCAAAATTATATTTGTTAAAAAATATAACTACGTTTACATCAATATCTCGGGATGCGCAGCGATGGGTCAGGGATAAAGCTTTCGCCTTCCAATGAGATGAACCAGGTTTGAATCCCAGTCGATACGAATTCCGCATCCAGCTTGCACCGACCACAGTGCTGACTTGAAATATCCTTAGTGGTAGATTGATCAAGGTTTAGAGTCCCTTTGCCGTCATACTAATCGTGGGAGGATCTCGTGGTCTTCCTCTCCATGTTACGAAAATGCAGGTTTGCTCCATCAAAAAAGTCTTCCGCGAAGGCACATTTCTCCCAATAATCGATCCAAGAGTTCCCTTGTCTTCTGGATTGGGTTCAAAATGACAAGGCTACGGAGTTGAACATTAGTAGTCATAAACCTATGAAATTGGGTTGACTGTTCAACGACTGTTATAAAAAAAAAATATCTCGTGATAACAGTGCTGACGTAAAATATCTTCATTGTCAGGCGAATGATGGGTTAGAGTCCATTTGCCGTTAGGCTAACCATGGGAGGTTTTTGTGATTTCTCTCACCATGTAACGCAAATGAGGGATAGTTCCATCAAAAAAATCCTCCGAAGAGGCAAAATTTCTCCAAATATTTGATCCAGGAATTCCTTTGTCCTCTGTATCGGGTATAAATTACAAGTGAAAGGAGGTGAACATTGATAGTCGTAAACCAAAAATTGGCTTGATTGTTCAGCGACGATTATAAAATAACATAAAATATCTCGTGATGGCATTTTGCATCTCTTTTTTGTGCATTTTTATTTCAAATAAAACATAATGTTTGTTACATAAGCAATTCTTTTAGAAACGAATTGCATTTTAAATTTGCAAAAGTCCATCTTTCCATGACGGTTATCTCACGAACTTAACAGATTTTAATATTTTTAGTCAATATTGGTGTGGTAAAGATCTTATTTCAAAGAGGGTCTAAAAATTCGTCAATAAAGATGTGAACAAAATGGAGTACCATAAAGTTAAAAACTTTGTAATAACCTAGTTCATGATTTGTTTTACAAATTAAAATGTAATTAATGTATGTAATTAATATGTAACTATGTACTTTTGCAACAATTGGAGCAACGCAGTTAAAGTCCGTAAAAAAGAAGGATTTTCAAATAATTTTGCAACGATGGGGGATAACCTTACTGAATACATTTTTTAAAATCTTATCTGCATTTTTTAATCTTCATTTTATCACGTTAAAAATAGAAAAATTTAAACACTTACCACTTATGCCATAGAATGTTTATAACTTATTTTTAAAATTATGTATAACTTGTACTCAAGTTCGAAAAGAGAATAATCCGAATTTGATTCCGTTTTGATTTTTTTTAAACTATCTAAATTTAGTTTTCGTCGCCCATAGGTTTTTTTTCACAAAATAGCAGTATTTAGAGAAACAAAACTAAAAAGAAAAAATTCATGAACTATGTTACATTGTTGTGGATTACTCAAAACCAGACTAAAGAAAGGTCTTAATTAAGTCTAATTAATTCTATCTAATTAAAAATCCCTACGTGCAACGAAAACTATATTAATTGTAAACATTAAGTCAAAATTTGTAGTAAATCAGTTGGAAACAGTAAAGAGATGCAGCAAGTAAGAGACTTTAAAGTTAATTGTGTTTGTTTTATGATGCATAATACATAGAACTAAATAAAATTTTGCAACTATAACGTATCCACTCCAGGTCAATAAGATGCTCCATTATTTTCAGAAGTTTATTCCCTTTCTTCTCGATCTATCCGCATGTGAAGCCTAATATATATATAGAGTAGAGATTTTAATTTTGAGCATATTCTTTGAATTATTACAGCTGAATAAGTTGCAACTATTTATATTAAAACTACCATTAATTCCTTTTCTTAAATGTTAATTTAAACAAATTTTTTCAATAAAATAGTTAAAATGATTGTACTTCACTAAACAGTCTCGATAGGAGCTAGCAAATTCATTAATCAACTGTATAAGCACTAAATTTATTTGTTCATAACTGCGTCGCACGCCGCACTCGCCGTATTATGCTGCAACTCTTACATTTTTACAAAAATAGATTCTATAGTTTGGCTTCCTTATCTTAAAAGAATAAGCTATCGAAAATGCAATATTTTTTTTCCCACAAATTTTACTCTGTTGCTTCCTTTTTAGTGTGCCCTTAAAAAATTATTTAACTTTTAATAGTAATGCTTATTTCTTTTTTTAAAAAAATTGCGCTCGCATTAGGTTTCAATGGCAGCGATCTATATTATAAGTGAGTGTTAAGCTTTAAACGTATGAATAACATTGAATTTAGAATGTTCTATTAACATAACTATAAGTACTCTGAATGCTAGCGATATTTAATTGTCTTTTTTTCATCCTTTTACATATTTCTGTGATAGATTAAATTTGAAAACAAACACATTGTATTTGTTGAAATTATTATCGGAAGTCGCCGCCGCCATTTTCTTTCTTATATATATATATATATATATATATATATATATATATATATATATATATATATATATATATATATATATATATATATATATATATATATATATATATATATATATATATATATATGCATTTAACTGGCGGAACACTCATGTGTTTCTCCTAATCTATCCTCAGCATATATTCAAATATTGAATAAAAATAATAATGTCAACAAATAAATTAATATCAAATTGGATATAATAAATATTTCAGACATTCAATGAAGCTACTATGTGATTTATGACATTCACCGGTGAAAGTCGACATTCTCCTGATTTCGGTCATTCACGGCAACAGAGAAATTAAAAAAAAAAAAAAATTAAAAAATAACACACACTGGCAGTTATTAAATTAATTTTAAAATTTTTAGTGGAAATTGTTTTAGGCAATTATCGTAGCGTAGAGAGACTGTTATTTTTTTTGTAATCTTTATTGTTCAGGTTTTTTCATAGCCACCTTTTTATCCTAACGAAATGACTACAATAGTAATTCTTGTAACTAACTTAATTCTCCAATGCAAGTTTAATTTTATCGTATAATAATCATTACTACTTTTATCTTATTGAATGCTGTTACAATAGATTTTAATAAAATAAAAAGTGTTCTAAATATATTACACTATACAAATTTGAATCAATCTTATTTTACATTCGAAACAAGTTTCCTCAAGTTTAAAAAAAAGAAAAGGAAAAAAAAAAAAGAAATCGCGCATATAATCATTAACAAACTTTCTCGCTAATCAGAGAAAAATATTTCCAAACATAAAAATTTTATAATTATAACAAAGAAATTTTTTTTACACATTCGTCAATTTGAATTCGTATTCACCAAACAACATTTGTCTAATGATTAACATTGTACTTTTTTTTTTTAATAAAAATAATTATATAATAGGGGGGCTAAGCCCCTGTTCGCTACACCTAATCAACTCTTTGCAATCATTGGTGTTTTTTTAGCATGAAGCAGGTTTTTCTACGAAAGTTTAAATTATTCGCCAAAAATATATATTTTATAAAGAATTCTGTTTTCTCGCGCTTAAGACCTCACTTTCCCTTTTGGAAATTCATTTATTTCAATTAATTGTTTATTTTGAGTCAAATTTGATTGGTACATAGTATGAAAGATTCCGTATGATTCTATGATTTACACACGGCCGGTGTCCAGGGGCCCTGGAATAACTTCTATAAATTGTATTAAAATAAACTAAGAATAAATAACATTGTCTTACACATTTTTTAAAGTAAATTTATACTATTGCATAAAGTGTGTATTACGCTTTTCTTTCTACGAATAGTGGTTGACTATCATGCGAACACCGATAATTTGAATAGTTTTATCAATAGGTAAGGCAACCGATATCTATTCTTCTGCGCCATTTAGGTACTTAACTCTCACTTAATGCTCAATTTGCGTCTGCAAGATTCCATACGCACCTGTAAAATAAATAATTGTGAGCAAATTTTGTGTTAAATCATAGTGCCACTAAAAATACTTGACCATCACCAAATCTGTTCAGTGTTTAAAGTTTGTTGTTGTTAATGCGTATGCCTGTTCAGGCAGAGGGGTGCGATTGTTCTTGTTTTTCAGTGGCGCCATCTATGGCCAAGAATTCGACTTCTGCCACACCCATACGTCACACCCGTTTATAGGGCGGATAGGGCCATTCATAAATCCATTCATTCATCCACAAATCGTATTTTTGACCTTAATCAGGGAACCGATCCAGTACCCCCAGAGGTTTTGATTTGTTATGAAAACATGGAGGACTTTGCGACTCGACAGATTTATCGTGCATCAGTCACCATTTACTACACTGGGAGTCTTCGACCGGCGGGGTTCGAACCCACGAACTCTCGGACATGGACCCAGCGGCCTACCAACCAGGCTATCCCGGCCCTTAGAATGAGTAAAATAAAGTAATAATTGAAAGAGTTTAGAATGACACAACACTATGGATACAGCCAACACTGCTTATGGCTGATGTGCATTGAAAGATGCTTTAATAACTGCTAGTTTTGACGAAATATTTCATACCATTTGATATTTTTTACTTAATCTGTTATACTTTTATGTTGTTGTTTTTTTTTAAATTCAATTATTTTAATTAGCTTCCGTGGTTTTGAAAATTATTTTATTATTTAAGAGTTGCAACTGATTACAATCTCATTTTTCTTCTTTTTTTTAAATTATGCATAATTTTTAAAAATGCTTTATTTTATCAAATATTATATTATAATATTATATATTATTGAGTTTTTGGGGTAATCAAAATGTGTTAAAATTTTTGCATATCTTAAAAATGCTTTACTTCATGCATGTGAAGTTTTTTTTAAGTTTGATTTCAAACAATGTGACATGTTATAGAAGCCCAAACTATTTCTGTGAGCGAGGGGGGGGGGCTACTTGCTATTAAGATGGCCCTTAATCAAGCTGATACAACTTGTGCATGCATGGCATAGTGCAGGGATGGGCAAACTTTTTTGGTTGAAGGTCAAAAAATTGAGAAAAAAAAGTTTGGTGGGCTAAGTAAAAATAAATAATCTTCTTCTAAATAAATAATCTTCTAAAATTAAAAAAACGATGTACAAGTTTTAATTTAAGTATATGATGAGATGGATGAAATTGCGATTTCATTTTTAAAAGTTCCTTATATTGAGGCTCGAAGTGAAATGTACTTATTTTGAGGAATGAGGCTAAATTTTTGTCTGTTAGTCTACTTCCAAAGTGATTTTTTCTAAGATTCATAGTTGAAAACACTTGTTCACCTATATAAGATGAAGCAAACATAGCACTGAGTTTCTGGGCATGTTCTTGCTTTTGGTAATGATTTGTAAAACTGCAACTTTATTCAATTCACCTATATTAGACTTGTAGTCTGCTCCCCGAGAAATACAAACGCTCGTTGGCGATAATCTACGGCTATTCTATAAAGAACTTCTGTTTTCAACATTTTACCAATTGAAGCTGCCTGTGCTATTTCCATCAATTTATGTTTTGTAGAACAAAAATAGAGAAAGTAGAAAGGTCGTCAGTACTTTGTTAAAAATGTGTTTCTTTTATTAAAATTTTGTATTAAAATTGTAAAATTATAAAAAAATTTTTTATCTAAGAGATCATTTAGCAATAAGGCAAAAAGTTAATTCCCAGTATTTCTTAATTATAGTAATTTTAAACAATTATTTTGTAATAACACTTTAATTGCATATGTTGATCTCACTTCATTACAATGTACTGTATAAAAATAAATGTAACTCCCCAAAAACTAAATATTTACAGAGTACATTTTTTAAAACGGTAAGATCAATATGCTTGTCATTAAATGTCTTGTAATTAACAGAGATGATCGTGGATTTTTCGCTAACCGCGATCCGAAGTTTCTGGAAATCATGGATCACATTTATAAATAAAAATTCTTGTATAATTAATTTAAAAATATTCGAACTAGAATTTATAATTGGCATCTCTTTCATGTGTAAATATTTTTTCCGGTAGAATAATAAATGTGATTAGAGATAAAATTAAACTTATACGTAATTATTCATTTAAATTATGCCGCATATAATTTCTTTATAATTCCATATTTTGAAAATATCAATGATTTAAATTTATAAAGACAGTAATTTTTTTGAAATGTGTGATTAATGATTTTACTCACGAAATTTTCAGGATTTTTGAGTTGGGCTCACAATCACCCCTGAATTAAGTAATATCATAGAAATATAGTAAAGGCACACTCCTTTTAATTCTTAGAACTTAATTTAAAATATGATGGACTAGATTGTTATTTTCACATTTTAAGATAAATAGCTTAACTACCAGAATAAGCTAAATATAAATAGTATAATAGTTAAAAAATGGTTGAAGGTCACTTTCAAGAAATCTATGTTAAATACCTCTGCAATCAAAATAGAGCAAAATAAGAAAGCAGTTAAATAAGAGATAAAAATGTATGGGCAAATTCCAGTTGAATTAATCATGTTTAACACAGGATGACAGCCAAAGATTTCCGAATTTTCTTTACTAATTAATGTTCTCGTATGATTTTTCTGCCTAATTGTATCACCAAATATGAGAAACGGATTTATCTTTCCATGTTTTATTTAAAAGTTTGCAAAAATGGCGCTGAAACGTTGAATCGACACTATATCCAATTGATGGTGGGAAGTAAAAAAAAGCTGTTTGCTAATTTATTTAAATGAAAATTCTGTGTGTATATATATATATATATATATATATATATATATATATATATATATATATATATATATATATATATATATATATATATATATATATATATATATATGTTGAATTCCATGCCAACTGAAACCAGAAGTGAATTTTTAAAGTTTAGACAATATCCTTGTATATCATTTTAAAGGAAATTTGTTGTAATTTATGAATTCAAAAGTTATTTTTTGGAGTTATGCATGATTACAGTAAAATTTATCATAAATAGAGAGAATTCATGATTTTGACTTATTCTACCAAAAAAACTGTCTATTTTAAAGAAGAATAAGTTATTAAAAATAGTACGATTTTACCTATAGTTTGATTTATATTGTAAAATAAATTGTTCCTGAGTCTAATTATGGTGTGATTACAGTCAAAAAAAATTTTTTCCTCACTTTTTAAGTCAAAAATTATCTCAAATATATACTGTCCCCTCTCTTACAATTATTCTTTTAAGTTTATTTTATTCATTACACAAAAAACTTTTCAACTTAATATTTGGTTTTTACAATAAAATCTATTAGTACAATCATGTAATGTTATATTTTTGAAGAAAAAAAATTTAAAATTTTAAAGTTTCTCATATAACAGAGGGGATGTTACACAGAGGGCAAAACTAAATGTTCCCTCAATTACACAAAATTGACCATTAAAAAGGAACTCTAGGAATGTAAATAAGTACTAATGCATCTTGATTCAACAAGTTTAAACCAGCTCCTCAATTATTAGAGCACATTTTTTATACAAAGCTGTGCCGTTTTTATTTAATAGCATGTTTAGTTTATAGTTAAAAGTTTTTTAAGTGAGTAATCAATATGGGGAAAACAGCAGCAGAAAGAATGAGAGAATATAGAACTAAAATATTCCACAAAAAAAAGATATTTGTAAGGAGAAAGATAAAGAATGTAAAACGAAACTTTATGATAACAGAAGTATTTTGAAAAAAGAAGAAAACTTAAAAGAGAATTAGATAAATTGAAAAAAACGAAGACCAAGGAGAGAAAAAAAGCATTGATACAAACAATAGAATTTCAGGAAGGATATTTATAATATTCATTAGGCAATGGGGAAAGATATTAAAAATATCTTAAAAGCATTACCTGTATCTCCAAAAAAAACGTTGTACTGTTCTATGCATACTATGTGACCTTACTACCAAAACAAAAGAAATAGCCTAGTAACAAAGTTTCTGATGAAACAACAACAAAAAAAACTTGTTATAAATTTCTACTCATCTGATAAACTTTCTTACCAGACTTCAGGTGGAGCTGAGTGCATGATTGTCAAAGAAAATGGACAGAAAGTCCCCAAAGCCACATATGGACCATGTTGGAAGCATATCAAGTATCAAAGCAAATGCATCCAAACATAAAAATTGGCAATTTTGCTGTACTACGATCTATCTATATTTTATGCGTAGGTAAAGCCCCACATAAAATGCTATTCACGAAAATGTGAATTTTTCTATTAAAATCACAGTTGTTTGCCTAATAATTACGTAGAGTTACTAAATATAGCGACAAACGCTCAATTGACTTTTTATTTTATAACCGTCGTTGAACAGCCGACCCAAATTTAAGTTTACGGATACCAATGCTCAACTCCGTAGCCTTATAATTTTAAACCCAATCCAAAAAACAAGGAAACTCCTCAATCGGTACCCTCTGAGGTATTAATTTGTTTTGGGAGCTTGGAGGACTTTGGGACCCGACATATTTAATGTACACCAATCACCTTTTATAACACTGGGATTCTTTTAATGTTGCTATAGATGGTTTTGCAAGTGTAAAAAGTTATAGGAAAGAATTGGGTATTTAATTTTGTTGCCCAAATAACTGAAATTGAAAAAGAAACAAACAATACACAAAGAAGAAACAATTTTTTTTCAAAAAAGAAAAAAAAGAAAAACAAGATCTGGTAAAATAAAACTTTCAAATATGTGTTTCAAAGTTGTGGCAAGGGCTTCAATTATAGCAGTGCTGCCAACTCCAACTTTAAATAACCGAAGAGTCACTTTTAACAGTGATATTTCCCTTTTAACTTTTTGTCAAATTTGTAAGACGTCTCCTCTGTTGCATTCCATGTCCTCTCTGTTACGATGCATTATTTGGATTTAAAAAAAGGGGGTTCGAATTTTATAAGTCTTATAATAATTTATTTTACCTTAAAATGTGTTAATTCAAAAAAAGAAAGAAAAAAAAAGAAAAAACAAGTTGTGATCATTCGCGATCACAACTTGGCGAGAATCAAGGGGCACCCTCAAATATAGTCAACCCGAGTTAGGCTCTGCCACGCGTGCTTCGAATACGGAGATTAATCTCCGGCTAATGCCCTATAGTAATGTGTTAAATAATATTGCTTCCTTGCTTTATATAAGTTTATAATATTGTTTGTATTAAAATTGCTTTACATAAGTTAATAATGCTGATAACAAGGACCTCTGACGTATTACAATCCTATCATATTCCCTCTATGTGATGTTGGTGCAGAAAAATTGCCAGCTAATCTGCAACCTTAATTTTGTTCGCGAAGCAGTTATCGGGGGTTGGCGAGCAGTAGAGAGCAGTATTATATATATATATATATATATATATATATATATATATATATATATATATATATATATATATATATATATATATATATATATATATAGCATAATAAATACAAAAAACACGAAGAAAATTAAGAAAATCAGTAAGCTTTATTTATTGCGCATATATATATTGATATCTATTTCTAATTACGCGTTGTATATATTACAGATATGTCAACGGATGTTTGTGTTTCAAAATAGAATCTTGAGTTTGAATTTCCTGCTATTAAGTGCAACATTTTAATTTTTTCAGTAATTTAAAAAAAATTCAAATAAAATACAGTCGAACTCGTTTATAACGAGCACAAAGGGACCGTAACATGTACTCGTTAAATCCGAGTGCTCGTAATAAACGGGTCCTTAAGACAGGCTTACTACCAGAAGAGGGGTGGGGGTTTGGGAGGTCAAATTATTGAGTTTACATAAAATTTAATTAATACTTACTTTAATTAATTTAATTAAATACTTTTCTTAATTTAATGATAACTATCCCCCCCAACCAGCAAAAAATTTCTAGTTGCGCTACAGTCTTAAAGGAAAGAAGCAATAAACGGAAAGAAAAATAAAGGAAAAAGATTCTTACCAAAATATTTATTTTTTTCATTAATCTACATATTTAAAATAGTAGTTCGTTAGCTTACTTTGAAGTTTCAGTTCGCGTTTTTTTTATTTATTTCGAGCGCATTTCTTATCATTTTGAAAAAAAGATTGCAAGACAGAAAAATATTGCTCTCTAAAACCGGGTCTTGCTCGTTAAAAGCGACTTCTGTTCCATAGACTTAACATTGATCCAACCAAATATTCTCGTTTCCCTCGGTAAATCCGAGTTCTCGTTAAATCCGAGCTCGTTATAAACGAGTTCGACTGTAATCAAAACTTAAGTTCCTTTTTTGCATACCTGACCTAGTTTTAGGCTTTTACTTAAGCAAAAAAAAAATATATTTTTCCGCATTAAAATTTTAGGTGTTGCGACGCTGCAGCAATTAAAATAAAGAAGAACGTAACGCTTTTAAAATAGTTATTTAATGCGGTATTATTCACCTGGAAGAAACCCAGAGATATTTATAAAAATGTATGAATTAAAATAATTGAAATATATTTAAAGTTTGACGAATTAAAGTAAAATGTTTGTGTCTCACTGTTGAATGTTTAGCTGTCACTGATCCAAAAAAGAGAGGTTAAATGGTTACATTATTATGATGCCGTAAGAATAAATTATTATAATATTATAACCGTCGTTGAACAGCCGACCCAATTTTTGGGTTTACGACAACTAGTGTTCAACTCCGTAGCCTTGTCATTTTGAACACAGAAGACAAGGGAACTGCCGGACCAAGTATTGGGAAAAATGTGCCTTCGTGAAGGACTTTTTGAGGGAACTAACCCGCTTTTGTGTTACATGAAGAGGAAAACCATGAAAACCTTTCACAATTAGCCTGGAGGCAAAGGGAACTCTATAACCCATGATCCGACAACCACTGAGGATATTTTAGGTTAACATAGTGCAAGCCGTATGCGGAATTCGTATCGACCAGCCATAGCGGGGATTCGAAATCGGTGCACCTCAATCGAAGGCTCTATCCCCTGATCCATCACGGCTCATAAGAATGAATCTTTTGCCTTAATATAATTAATTGCCAAGGAAATGAATCAACCACTTTTCAAGATTGATATAATGTGCGAAATGGGCCACGCCAATAAATGTTAGTAGAAATATAATGTCTTAAGTATACATAAAAAGCTGAATTTGATATTTTTCTAGGTTTACATTACAATTCAGCAATATGTAAATTTACTTTTTCAAGTAATCATTTATGAAACTAGCATACAACACAGAATTTCAGTGATCTGCGGTTTTTTTTTTGCAATTCTCCTTGGTGAAACATTTTCTAACGATGCCTAAGTTTAAAAAAAACTTATTTTTCTTTTTACTTTTTGTTTATTATTTTACTTTATTTATTTATTTATTTTAATATTCAGGGCCTCATCTTAGAGGAATAGATATTTGTTCCTCGTACACTTTTTTAAAAGCATTGTAACCTAGAAAAATCGACCCTAAGGAAGTTTAATATTAAATGAATTCTTTGTTTTGGAGAGAGATCTGGGGCTCGATATTTGTGTATATACACGAAAGCATGATAACATTCAATCGAACATTTAACTCTTTGTTTCTATTTCATGCTGTCCTAATCGATTTGCCTTTTAAAATGATAACACATAGCTACCGCATTTTGACAGTTTGCTGTAGATAAAGAGAAAGCTTGAAAAAATATAACGTTCGAAATTTAAGCAAATGTTTAAGGAGAACTAGCATAATCTTATTAGTAATTCACTGCGGTTGGGGTCTTAGGGAGCTGCACCCCTTTAAAATCATTGTTTGTTTTAAAAACTAACTATTTATCAAATCATAATTTTGAATATAATTTTATTCCTAAAATGTTTTTCACGTTAAATAAACACAGTCTTACACAAGAATTGAGATATTTATATTTCAAATAAAAAAAATTTTTTGATATTTAAATTTTATTTATTTTCTGTTTTTTTTTTTTATACTTGGGTCTAAAATTTAGGAGAACTACAGCAATAGTATGAAATATTATTTTTGCATATTACGACAAAAAAGACGTATTTTATTTAAAAAAATATTCAAAAATTAAAAAGTCGAAAATCGTAATAAGGAAAAGTTTTTAATTCTAATTAAAAACCCTAATTTCGTTGTGTTTGCGACGTTGCTCTTAGAGCTAATTTTTTTCATGAATTTTAACAAAAATATTAATCTAACGCCTGGTGAAAAATATGTTAAATATTTTAATTACTCTACATGTTGTAGCCTAATTCAGAAGGGGACTTTCGGATCGTCAGCTTGCTACTCTAAAAACAAAAGGCTTTTTTGAATTTCATTTAATTCCTAAAGCTTGTGGCAATAAAAGATATAAAACTTGCCCCATTATTGACAAAAAACATATAATTCAAAATAACTATATAGCTGTCATAAAGGAAACGAAGGAAATAAAAATATGACCACCGAAGCCGACGTCTTCAGAACGTCTTGTGAAATCGATGTTTGACCTGGTTAAGTGAGTTTTTATTTTCTGCTGATTTTGTTTGACTTTCTTTTCTAAATTGGTTATTTGTATTTCATGTTTTTTCCTGGACTTCTATGCAAAACCATCGGGGTACTGAGGGCATTTGCTTCTCTCTCAATTAGAAAGGGTTTTGTTTTATGGCTACCGGGGCAGGTACCCCCTGAAGACGTGGGCTTCGGTAGTCATATTTTTATTTCCTTCGTTTCCTTTATTTGCTACTTTTTTTGAAATTTCTGCTGCTTTTTAGCGCGTTTTTTTTCAAAGAAGTTTTATCTATTTAGAATTTTAAAAAAATTTGTTTTCTTTTAGTATATAGCTGTAAAACTGTTTGTAAAACTAATAATGGTATTTATATGTTAACCTGTGGTTTTTGTAATACGAAATATGTTGGACAAACTAGTAATTTTCTTAATATTTGAACTAATCAACATTGTTCAGATATAAACAGCAATAAAATTATCACTAACCTAGAATTTAGAATCTTTTTAGAGAACATCACCTAGAATGACCTGAAATCCTTTTAGAGTACATAATTTAATTTTTTATTTAAGTAAGATTCAGTATTAAGTAATTAGTAAAATTAATATTTCAGATATAGTAGAGGATATTAATTTAAAATTACAAAAAGAAAATTATTACATTCGTTTATACAAGACAATTTTGCCATATGGACTAAACGATACATAATACATAACGATATACACGATACATAATTAAAAGCTCTAAATATACCTTCCAACATGCACAGATTAACTTTAATAACCATTCAACATACTCACTTTTTCACATTAAAGATAAGCGTACAAATGGAGGTAAACTGGAATCAGGATGCAAAAAAAGAAAAAACACTCTTAATAGTGACAAATTTTATTTCTAATAAAGAAAAGATTTTAATTCATGTTTATTAATATAATGTTATGTTCAATAGTGTTAATAATGTTTGGATATAAATATTACGATATTAAACCAATGAAAGATTTTGTTTTCTCCCTTTAATGATATGTATTAGCTTCAAGATCTTATTAACAACTTTTCTTTTACCAATTTACACATCAAAATTCTTTGTATCGATCTTGTAAAAGCTAAAACGTGTAATATTTTAACAAATAAAAAAAATTAGATAACTTATATTTTGTTTTTAACTTTCCAAAACCCTATTTTTGATATGTTTAAATTCCATAACATTTTTGAAAATTTAAAAAAATTGCTTCCATTAAAATATTTTAAAATAATTAAAAGCTATATAAATATAATGAAATACTTGATGGAACTAATTTTAAAATTTGGTGAAAATTAATATATCCGATTATGAATGTCTCTGTGAAGAAGGGAAATATTTTGAATTTACTGATAAACATTATAAAAACATATTATTACTGGTAATTTAAATATTATAGAAAACTAAGAACTAAGAAATTAAAGGACACTAAATATTGACCCATTTACCATAAATCAATTAATGAAATTCTAAAATACTTTCTTAATAATATCAATAATTGTGATTAAAAACATCAAATAAATTCTCTTTACCTTTAGATATGTTAGATAAGAGAATTGAAATAGCCTGTTTATTAATGTTTTACAAACTTTTTTTTAATGATAAGGAAAATTTAAATAACAGTAACAATTCAACACATATTTTCCAAATTGATAGATCAATTAAGCAACTACCAAAAAAAATTTAATTACCCCTATAGATAAATAATTATACAATTTTTCTTTAAAAAATTTTATGTTAAACTTTTAAATGAGTTAAAAAATGGTAAAAATTTTAATCTTTGTAATTTAAATAATACCATTATCCTTAAAAAGTTTTTAGCTTTATATAAGAGGTTAAAAATTAAAATTAGCACTATACAATTTCCTTACTTAATAATCAGTCTAAAATTTCATGAAAGTCCTATTATATTTAGAACAATCCCTTGTAGGTCTAATTCTTACCTAACTAAACCTGAAATCATTTCTCTAACTACTAAATAAAATTTTGACAATATTATAAAATAAGGTTTTTTTTGGATTATCACTTAATAATCAACCTATTTTAGAATTTAATAAGCAAAATAAAAATAATTTAATTGCGATTTTTGATTTACAAGATCTCTTTAATAGCATTCCCCATTCTAAACTAAACAATGGCCTTTTGAATTATTACTATGATAATAAAAATATCCTTCATTGCGATTTTGATTATTGGGAAATTCAAATTAATTTTTTTATTTTTAATAATTATTTTGACATTGGAAAACATAATCACATTGATGGAATACCACAAAGATCTAATCATTCATTATAATAGCTAACTTATTTTTTCACTATTATGAAAAAATTATACTCTTAATATTGAATTTGTTTTTAAATTTATTGATGATTTAATTATCTTTAATTTTCCAAAGTATACAATTTTGTTAAATAATATTTATCAAGAGGCATTAAACTTGCTTCCTAATGTTAATTTAATTTTTTGAGTTTAAGTATTAAAAAAGACGAAAATATCTACATTGTTGATTCATACGATACAAAAATGATATTAAATCTAATATAAGCAAACTAATTACATGGAATTTTAATGTTTCTAAAAAATATTATTTAAATACAATTTTTAATCAATTGAATAGGATTAAAAGAATTTGTAGCAATGTTTATTTATCGAAAAAACCAGTATCTGTTCTCTTCGAAAATTTGATTAAATAAAAACAATGAATTTCCAACTTACGTAATTATTATCTATAAAATCGTTGAGTTAATTGTATGTTATAATTAAAAATTTCTTTGTTAGCAAAATTTAGATTTTTACAACATGCAAATCCGATTAGGGCAAATTAGTGACTAAAAAGATATTTAATAAGAAATTTTTTAACACTAAAAAAAGTTTTTATTACTTTTTTTTATTAAATCATAATAGTTTTTCTGAAATCATCAAAAATTTTATAATTAAAATTCAACATTATTAATATTAGAATTTTATAACTAAGATTCAACTTTACTAATTTTACTCTATTTTATAAACGTCGATGAATAGCCGCTCCAATTTCAGGTTTATGACTTCGAATGTTCATTTTCGTAGTCTTGTAATTTTGAACCTAATCCGGAAGACAAGGGAACTCCGGGATCAAATATTTGGAGAAATTTACCCTCGTGGAGGACTTTTTTTATGGAACTAACCTGCATTTGCGTTACATGGAGAATTAAACCAAGAAAACCTCCCACTATTAGCCTGACAGCAAGGGAACCCATAATCCGTCTACCACTGAGGATATTTTACTTCAGCACTGTGGTCGGTGCAAAACGGATGCGGAATTCTTGTCCACCAGCCGATGCTGGGTTTTGCCGAACCAGTTTAACCTCACTGGAAGGAGAATGCTCTATCCACTGAGTCATTACGACTCTAACCTTATTAATTAAAGACTTTGAATTATCCTGTATAATATTACTACCTCACACAAATCAAGATTTGTACCAATCCAAGGTCCAAATCAAACGCTCATCTGTATTTCAATAAGAACGCACCATAAAATGACCCCCATCATCTTCTATTTTTATATTTTGTAATCAAGCAAACTTATTGCGAAAATATTTCAAATGATTTTTGAAAAATGCCGGTAAGTGTAAGTACATTTGAATTCGCTTCTCGCTTTATATACCACATTTTGTGTTTTATTCTGTATCCTCTTGAATTTTATTTTCTATTTTGCTTGATTATTTTTTTATTTTTTATTTCAGTTTTAATTTTTTTGGTGCTAGTCACACTATTGTATTGATATATTTTTCTTTGGCTATATGGATACAATATTCGAAAGCGCTCTTTTTTTTTGTTTTGTTGATATAATCGTGTGAACTGGGGACGAGATTATATCTTTTCCTAATTCCGGCTTTTTATTTATCTTTTTGTTAAATTTCAAATGTTTGAATTATTTTTCTCTTCTCCTTTAAAATATCCATGCTTTTTCTTGTTTTCTTTTTGTTTTTAACTTATTTATGAGTTCTATGTACTTACTGCTTATGTGTGTGTTGGAGATAAAACTTATCGTTATTTTTCTTAATTTTCTTTGTTAATCTCTCTTTTCTTTTATTCTTTTTGTCTTAATTGTGTATATATATATATATATATATATATATATATATATATATATATATATATATATATATATATATATATATATATATATATATATATACTTCACTTTTTTTGTAATAATTTTGAAACTTTTACTTCATAAAATACATATACCGATTTTTAAAACCATCTATAGCATGGAATGTAGCAACAAGCATTTTTTCTCGTTTGCTCCATTATTGAACAGCATTATTGAATTGATTCAGCATTCAAAGAAGCCGTAATCTTCCAGTATCTGGACAAATGTTTCAAGTCAAAGCCGATGAGATTGGGAGAGACTACTTTTACGCGCTCGAATGGCTTGTTAGAGAGGTTTAAAAAGCGGAATAACATAAATTCAGGAAAAATTATCCGAGATTCGGGAAGTGTTTCCATATCTGACGATGAGGATTGCTCATCGGATAGAGATGACTAATTTTTTTCGTACGCAAGACGAAGAGTAATAAAAAAAAATAAAAGTTAGCACATTTTTTCTTTACTATGTAATACATTTCAGTCATTTTTGTATTTCATTTTATTGACTATTTACTTAAATAGTGAGTAAAAAAAGGGGGGGGGTAGTTTTGAAACCATTAGTTAAAATTTTTGACGATATAGTGAAGTTCATTGAAGTAGTTCATCAATTTCGGTTCATTAAAGGCTTACTATAGCGGGGTTTGACTGTACTATGTTTCCCACCCTCTGTTTAACATCCCATCTGCTTTTAGATATTAACAAATGTAGAGTGAACTTCTTAAGGAACACGATTTGTGCGCCGATCCTTGTATAAATGATGCAAATACCAGATCTAAAAGTTATTTTAAAGAGAGCAGTAAAATCCCTTTTTGTTTGCATTGCAAACGAAGAACTCAGTACAAATTAACGAATTTTATCAGTAGCAATTAAACTTAACGCATGTGGTAATGCATGTTTAAAATTACTTTTATAATAAATGCAGCTAAAATTATATGCATAAATTTAGCTTTTTTTTTAGTTGAAAATGTATGTAGCGTGATAGTGTAACACTGGATAAAGTTTTGCTCTATTCTTGTTTTCCATGCAGATTTCCTTTATGGTTTAAGATTTATAAAATAAATAGTTGATACTAGTTTACAGGATAAAAGTGCATCCATTGCTATTTTAATGATGCCTAGTGTTTATGCATTTAAAACCTGTTTTGTGTCGTTTAAGTATTTTAAAAGGTGATTTTCTATTTAATGAATTTTCCCTATAACGAACTTATTATCGGGATTTAGCGACTCCGCTAAATAGAGGTCAGACTGTATTATATTCTGGAGGTGTGATTCATTGATGCTTAGGAATTCCGTTGCAAAAAGCAACACCCCTCGCCCTTGACTTAGGTGTTTCACTAGGAACCGAGTCTCTAGGAACTTAGTTTGTGCAGGCGAGCAGTTGAAAGTTTGGATTTTAAAATATTTATCTATCTATTATAATATTTATATCATAATATTTATTATAATATTATATTATAATATTTTTCTATATGTTAATATTTCGTCATATCTCCAGAACTCATGAATCGATTCAAAAAATGCTAATCTCAATAATACACAACTATAAGACTTCTTCACGCAAAAATTATTCCATGCAAAAAAATTATGTTTTATAATTATTTATTACTTACTTTATTAAGGGTAGAAAAATATTTGAATTGTACACTACTTAACCTACGTAATTCTTAGTGATAAAAAATCTAAAATTAAACGAAGCGGTCGAATTGTTCTCGAAAAATATAAAGTTAAAAATGAGACTTTTTGAAACGACGAAATATGCAAAAAACGAAATTAAATTTAAGGGGGGGCCCATAGTTTCAATCGGTTGCTTTTCTGTTTAAACTATTTGAGAGACCAGATACGATTTACCTTCTTATTTTGAAGGTCAAGAATACAAATCCCCGTATATAAAGGCCTTTAAACCATTTAAATATGTCATAATGTGGGAAAATTCGATATACATACATACATACATATATATACAGTGAAACCTGCCAAGTTGACCACCCTTGTAAGTTGGGCATCTGCATAAGTTGGCCTCAATTATCAAGAACGGAATTTTTCCTATACAATATAAAGAAGCAAAACCTTTGTAATTTGACCACCTGCCTATTTTGTATGTTGACCACTGAAGTAAGTCAATTTTATCTAGGAGTATTATGAAATTCTATTCTAAAACCCTCATAAGTTGACCAGAAAAAAAAATTTCAGAAAATTTTCTGTCATTTTGGCAATGTATGTTAAAATTTCACTTGTTTGGTGACACTTTTGTGAGTTGACCATCAGGGGAAACTGTAAGGGGTCAGCTTTTGACCATTTCTTTCATCCGTTCATTGAAAACAGGTGTGTTAGTTGAAAAGTTGCTCTTCCAGTTGCAATAGTGAGCATTTGAATAAATGAATGCTCTGAAATATGCTTTGATCCTTTACTTATGGTCTTTGATCTTTAAGTGTAGTAAATAAATTTTAAAGTGTTCAAATAATTTTATTTTGTTAAAGTTTTTAAATTACTTGTTTTCGTGGTCTGATATTTTAAGAAATTGCATTTATTAAACACTTCACATGCATAACTAACGAAATAATTTTTTTTTTAAAAATTAGTTAAATATTAGAATTATACTCGTATGTATCAAATTGAAGTTCATTCAGGTTTAAACACATTTCTTAAGATATTCATTTGCATATTTTCAGAATAAAATTTTTAAGTCAAGTAAAAAAAAAAATTAATATATAGCAACATGATATAGGAAACGAAAAAGTAAACAATGACCCACCCCCTCTATAAGTTGACCACTAAAACAATGAACCACAAGTGGTCAACTTACACAAGTTTTACTGTATATATATATATATATATATATATATATATATATATATATATATATATATATATATATATATATATATATATATATATATATATATATATATATATATATATATATATATATATATATACTGGGAGGCTTCGCCCCCTGCTCGCTGGCGCTCGACAACCCCCGGAACTGCTTTCGCAGTTCAATTCGGATTGCTTCGCAATCCGATGTTCGCTTTGCTCGCTCATTGGATACGTTCTTAACGTCTAGCTTTTGTATACTTTTTTGAACACTGAAGTTCCGAAAACTTTTCACTGTAAAAAGTTCTAAACCTGTGCATTTCAACATTAATTTGAAATTGCAAACAGTTCACATATTTTTCGTAACCACACTATTCTAAATTTCAGTTGTTGAGAAAAGTAACTGCTGTAAGTTTTGTTTTAAAGAGTTTCCCACAAGAGGGCTAAAAGCATGTGTTGTAAAACAATATGAAATAGTACTGAACGCCGGATGTAAAGCATCGGCTTCGATGAAGATAATTTTGTGAGAATTTTTTTGATAATTCGATGAGAATTCACCCGATTAGCTATTTGATGCTCACTACGTGCTCTTGCTCGCCGAAGCCTTTCAATTAAAACGTATTAGCGTTTTATATAATATAGATTAGCCATATGATGCTCACTACGTGCTCTTGCGCGCCGAAGCATATCAATTAAAAATGAAAACTGTTGCCAACGCGAGAAAAGAAATATCATCGGTTTTATTGATACATACGTACGTATTAGCGTTTTATATAATATATATATATATATATATATATATATATATATATATATATACAGTCGAAACCAGCTATAGTGAACACGGTTTATAGTGAACTCCTGGATCCGGTTTATAGAGAACTTTTTTTTTTCATTGTACCATTTTAATTATTCTGAATAACTAATTTAGAAATCAAAAATAAAAATTTACTATATCTCTGAATAAACAGGCACGTTTTTTATGTGCATTCAAACCCCGCTATAGTGAAACCCCATATATAATGAACGAAATGTTCGCTCCTGTGCCTTGCTACACTGCTTGCTATTTTTTGCGGATGTAGTGAACCAAAAAAAGGAAGAAAGTTGGATATTATGAATTTTTTTTCTCTCTTCGACAGATTTTCTTCATTTTTTTGTAATAATTTTGAAATTTCTACTTGAAAATAAATACATATGCCGATTTTTAAAACCATCTATAGCATGGAATGTAGCAAGAAGCATTTTTTCTTATTTGCTTCATTATTGAATAGCATTGCTGAATGGGTTCAGCATTCAAAGTAGCCGCCATATTCCAGCATCTGGGCAAATACTTCAAGTCAAAACCGATGAAATTTCTAAGCGATTAGGTTAGACTACTTTTACGTGCTCGAATGGATGGTAAGACAGGTTTAGAAAGCAGAGTCACATAAATTCTGGAAAAATTATCGGAAGTCAGGAAGTATATATGTATATATCTATATATTATGAATTTTGCTTACTACACACCTGTAGTTCAATATACCCACATACAATACGTAATAAATGCAATTTCTTATACTAACTTTAAATTTATTGAAAAATTAGTACGAATTATGCGCTTTAACCTACGTTCTTAGAAGCATCCACGCATTTGTTTTCTGATTAGTTGATTATTTAGGTGATAAGTTCTATTTGGCCTGATAATTAAATCCCACACTTTAAAAAAAAAACGAAAAACGTGAAATCAATCCTACGAATCGGATACACTTGATAAATGATGCAATTTGATTGGAGTAAGATGATAGCAGGCCCTAATCTGACATCGAACTCTCTCCGCACATCTATGCGTTGACCTCTCCCGGGAGAAGATTAAAAAAGGGGTATATATATATTCGATTGTAAAGTTGAAAGGAGGGAAAGCAAAATTTTTACATCAAGGTATTCGCCCTGAGATTTATCTAATCACCCCCTCTAGGAAATGGCCATTATTTCTGCCTGCCTTTGCTAATAAATAGGCTTTCACCATTATAAATGGAATTATATATATGAATTTTAATTTTTTTCCATTCCTTGATGCTTGAAAAAGAGTGGAAAAAAAACATTTTAGAGGAGTTATGACCTTTAGCAGTATTCAAAGAACATCGTAGTAACTTTTATCGCTCACTGTGACGTCGCCCCTATCAGAATGTCATAAGTAACGCCTGGATTTTTTTTTTTGACATTTGCGTCCCCCCCCCCCTTACATTTACCCTTTTTTTTGTTCTTTTAGGCACTTTTTCCGGGGATTATAGGATATTCTTTAGATAATTTCCAAATTTTTGTGGTATTTGATTCTAGTTGTCATTCTTATAGAAGAATTTTCAGAAATATTTTTATGCTTTTTATTCCAACTTTCAATGTTTACTGCAACGCTCCCAAATATTGAACGAAGCTTTTTCCAGTTAAGAAAAATTATTTTCGGTAAAGAGACGTTATTTTACTTTTGAAAATCTATGTAATAAAAATCCATGAGAATTACTATTTTTTTTTAAATTAATTAATTTATTTTTAAAAATAGAAGTTACATTAAAATAATCAGTGTTACTGTGAATGATCGAAATAGGTGGTTGTTGACTTCCCCCGCTGAACTATTTAGCGGGGGTACGCATTCTTATGCGAAATATCTTGCAACAAACGAAAATTTCAAAAACTTTTATTTAAAAGCAAAGCTAGCCATGAAAATTAACGATTACGTATTTTTCTATTGGCTATTTTTTGCGGAGTAAACAGTTAATAGTGTCCAGAGTGTCAACAGCCAGTTGTGATTTTTGACTTTTGTGCAATTTTTTTACAGTACAAAATACATTCATTTTTTATTAGTGGTACACACCGTTACGAAAAATTTAGAAAGGGTACACAAAAGTCATAAGTTTGGGAAACACTGCCCTACATCATTGTTTTTCTTTTTCATCGCCACTGCCCGGTATACATTTGCCCGGTATGCCTTACATCAATGATAAGGAAAAGTGCCACTGTCCAGTATGCATTTAACCGGTACTCCGAACTCTGATGTTTCTTTTAATCTATCCCAGCAGATATCAAAATATCGAATAAATAAAATTTTATCAACGAATAAATTAATATCAAATCGGATATAATAAAAAAATTGGACATTCACCAAATTGTTGACTTGATATCTGCCATTTACGGTATTATATTAGGCCGGCATAGCGTGGTTGGTAGGCCACTGGGCCCATGTCCAAGAGGTCATATTTTCGATCTCTGCCGGCCGAAGACTCCCCGTGCAGTAAATGGTGACAGATGCACGTTAAATCTGTCGAGTCTCAAAGTCCTCCATGTTCAAATAACATATCAATACCTCTAGAGGTACTGAATTGGAGATGGATCGTTCCCTGATTCAAGTCAAAATTATGATCTGTGGATGAATGAATGGGTATATGAATGGGTCCGCCCTATAAACGGGTGTGACGTATGGATGTGGAAGAAGTCGAATTCTTGGCACTAGATGGCGCCATTGGAAAACGAGAACAATCGCACCTCTTCTGCCTAAATGGCATTCGTCAACAACAACAACGGTATTATATTAATGTATTTTTCTTTTATTCCATTTCGTTCCTTTCTTATTTTAGAAGTTAATTCCCATTTCAAAATTTTTATTTATGAGGATTTTTGCAGGTCATCAAAATATAGGCTATGAGTGATGGTCAAATACATCAATGACTTTTTCTGGTATAAATCAAAGAAATAAAATGAAAAAGCCAGTTTAAGATAAATAAGATATATTTAAATTAGGTCGAGTTAGATAGTTTAAGAAACATTGATATTCAAATTTAAAGATCTACATAAGTTGGAAAATTTCAAAAAATCTCTCTATTTTTCATTTTTTTTTCTTATTTTCTTTTCTGTCTAGTAGTGCTACGCGCAGGAGAATATTTTTTTCAAATTTTTAGTCAATCAAAGTAAAACTCTAGAAAAAAAAACCTTAAAAAAAGTTTTTTAAATTTTTTTTTTTAAAGGTACGTTGACTTTATTTTTCAAAAACTTATAGAGAGATCATTATGAAATGTTGTATACTTATTCAAAATAGAATTGGCTAGACATAGAACGAATGCATTTTTTTCTTTGACTCCAACTTATTTTTAAAAAGCATAAAAAAGTATTTTTAATTCTGAGTTTTAACCTTAAATCGAATATTTTTAAACAAAACTTTTTGCAAAAATACTTTTTTTTTGAAAAATTTGTAGTTCAACATATCGTTAATTTTATCAAGAAGAATTGTGAAAACTTTCAACGAGATCGGTGCATTAGTTTATGAGAAATCATGATCTCGGCGAAGATATTCTTTTCTAAGGGGTCGCCAAATATTAACTCTCAAAGGTTTAATTTCCAAAATTAATTAAGTTTAATAAAACGTTGTTTTTTCATTTGCTTAACATATGAATAAAAATATTTTTTTTTAATATTAAAAAAACCTAATTTGTTTTGATTTCTTTTTCTTTAATACCTCCGTCGACGGTATTTGATATAATTACGTTTATAATACAGATCATATTTTCAAACATACAGTCCCTGGCCAAATTATTACACCCACTATAAGATTTTATGTAAAATTTTAATTATCAGGTGATCCTCTGCAGTGTTTCTCAACGAGGGCGATAACGCCCCCCTGGGGGCGTTGGGAGCATGCTGAGGGGCGGTGGACTTGTTTTGGGCGGTAGGGGGCGATGAGCATGTTATGTTATTCGAATTTAATTTTAATACTCCCAAATAAAATTATTAAATTAAGAATCATTTAGTATATAAAATTAATCTGAATTTAATGATAAAGAAAACAAAGATTAAATTAATATAATAAATTTAGATTATCTGATACAACATTAGTACCAGCAGTAAAACGAACTTATGCAATACATATTCTCCGATCCGAATCAGCACAGCGCATAGGCAATTACTGTAAATATCTCTGTTCAAGTTTGTATTTTCTCTAATCATGGTAATATTATTGTAAAGCTTCCACAACGACTGCTTATATTCAAAATGTTTTTAACTCATTGTTGTAATTTCATGATGAATGGGATAGGGGCCGCTGCGCTTCCCAGGTGCCCAGTTGTTTTTTAATAAAGTAAGTAAGTAAGCACAGCGCAGCGCATGAGTCAGTAGTTGTTGCCTCTGACTCATTCCAGCCATTTGGTGAGAATTAAAGTGCATGCGCTTTTTGTAAAAATGTTCGAGTTGACCCGTGTTTCTTATGATGGTTTAGTTTGCTTCCTAGCAGTTTTTTACCCAGTTTCGATTCGATTTCATTGTTTATTTGGCCAGGTACGTTTGTGAATTAGTTCTTAATCGTAAATTATTTATTAATTTGAAAAAACAGTTGATTTTCTTTTATTCGTATTTTGCTGCCACCAACAATGTCGGTTAACATAAAGAAGTGTATTCAATACAGTGTCACGTACTTGAAGTTTAGATTTGTTTAATCGCCCTCGAACTCTCAACTACCCATGAATTTATTTTATATCAAAGTTTAATATAATGAGACAATGGAGCCTTCTCGTTAGCAAAAGCGTTTGCAAAATATTCGTCCTCACAAACAAAATAAAGATTTGTCATTTTTCACGAATATCAAAGACAAGTTTCTGAAGGCACCTTTGGCCTCAGGCTTACTGACAACCTAATCACAAAAATGCGATGATGGTTTGATAAGTTCTTATAATATATCAAAATTAATTGCTAAATCTGGGAAATGTCATACCATCGGCAAAAAATTAATACTGCCGGCTGTTAAGGAAGTTTTAGGAACAGTTTTACACTATCCAGCCTCATCCGATTTAATCAAAAATATCCCTTTCAATAGTGGGTCGATATGGTGGGTTTTTCGCCGTTTTGAAGAGGGTGGTACCAGATATTTTAGCAGTTCACTGCGTGATTCACAGACAGTGTTTAATAATAAAAAACCTCAGCGACCGTTTGCATTAGTCATTGCAATATGTCATATCTGCTGCAAACAAAATTCGCAGTAATGTTCTCGATGATTGATTACTCAGACAGCTGTTTAAGAAAAACTATGAAGAATATCGCTTGCTACTACACCGTGATTCGCTGGCTTTCCAAAGGAGCCTTGTCTCAATAGGTTCTTGAATCTTTTCGACTCTGTGCTTGAGTTCCTCGAAGACAGAATGTAGGTCTGAGAGACAGATTGCTAGAATTTAAAATAGACGTTGGTGGATTTACTTGCAAAATTAAATGGTGTTAATTTGCAACTTCAAGGTGACAAACTCAATTTGATCCCTACGAAATCAGTTATTTCTACATTTCAAAAAAAATTATTTTTTGGTTGCAGAAATTTGGTTGGAATGAGTTCAACCAATTTCAAATCTTATCGTATCTTGAAAAGAATGGCGAAATTTCCTCTGATGATACACAAGAATTGCCTCTACTCTAGACTGCCAAAATTCATTCTTATTTTCAAAATTATTTTCAATTTCCTTCCCTTTCTCCTATTTCGTCTAACGTGGATTCAGTGCTGTTATGGATCAAGTCACAAAGAAGAGAAATAGACACGAAATCATGCAACGAGGGGACTTGCGTCTTCACCTCAGCAAAAATATTGAGCCGAACGTTAAGAAATTGGCCATGAACCATCAAGTACAATCATTCCACTGACATAGTAACTTGATTGTTTCGTTGATACTACTTTTATTTTTGGGTGTTTTTTCAATTATCTAATTAAGAACAGGTGACTCTTTTTAAGTATAGTTTTCTTTGTTGTACTATTTTTTTTCATTACCGTATTTATTTTTATTATGACAAATAGACTGTGATTACCTGCCTGGAGAAAATTATCGAGTTAACGTACACATAAAATTTTTTAAAAAAAACAAGCAAATTTAACGTTTAAAAAATTGCCTAAAAATTCATCTTATAATTCAGCACACCCCCTCCGTCCTCATGCTCTAAATAACTGGATTATCACAAAGGGGGCCGTTGATATGTTTTTTGCTTATTAAGGGGGCGGCAACGTTAAAAAGGTTGAGAATCTATGGACTAGACCATCCAGTCCCCTCCACCTCATAGCTTACATACCTTGAACTTTTTGCAAGGCAAAAGGCCCAGAACAAACAAAAGTGGCTGCTTCCACCTATTCACTACTGGTATAAAGCAAAAAGACCAGGACTCTCTCTATCTCTTCCTGGTGACAGGCAAACCAACACCTGCTTATCCCGACTGGCCAGTGGACACCTGAAAAGTCTCACATTTTCTGCAAATCAAAAGATCTTTCCTCTTTGCCCTAAATGCCAACAAAACCAGGCATCACCTGAGCACATCTTGAACTGTTTAGGGCTGGACTGGAACGACATTCATTCCTCTCCCATTCTGGTTTCGGATTTTCTTAATATCAACGGATTCATTGATCTGGTCTGACCCCTTTAGACCAGATGGGAATTAGCAACAACAACAACAAGATCGAAGGTATGTGAGCAGTCATAAAAAGGGACTTTAGAAAAAATTGTCACCGCCAGTCCGGTACCACAGACGCCTTTTTCGATTTGTATTTCACCGAAATTATGTGGCTATGGAGGTACACACGATAAATGTCTATTCTATTCATGATAAATTTAGACAGTATCTAACTGCTATTAGAGAATTCTGTGCACCTAAATCTGAGGATATTCAAGCTTAATGAAGAAGTGAGTTGTTTTTCCCCTTTTCTTTCTGTGCTTACTCCATTAATTTTTGTTTCGATTCAAAATGCATTTTATTGGGTTAAATAATTTTGCTTATATTGGGTTCATTGCAGTTTCATAAAGTTTTGGCCGATGTTTTGTTGAAATTTTCCAACGTTTTATTGAAATTACATTATGTTTTGGCAGACATTTCTGTTACCACGGTGTTCCACGCAAACAGGAATGATGCCAAACATAAGTCGCCAATTTCGACAAGGGGCACCCTCAAGTATATTTAGATAAGCGATAATGTGGCCAGGGACTGTTATTAAAATATAAAAAGTATAATTAAGTTTTCCAATTAATAATGTTTTGCCCCGAATGCACTGAAAAGGCAACAAAAAAAATAATTACGAGCATACATCGTTCTTAACTTTTTTTAAAAAAGTTTTTAAAAAAATCGTAGTTGTAGTATGTATTTGTAATTTACTCTTTTAAATTTTAGATATTTGGCACCACTCAAAACTAAAAGAATAAGATTTTGAATTATGTATATTTTGTCAGGTTTCAGTTTTTTATGGGTTTGCCTCAATCCGTGTTTCCACCAAGTTCGGTACTAAATTTTTAAAAATTATTGGATAGAGTAATTAAAATATATTAAAATAGACCACATTTCATTCAAATAAGTAAAAAAAATAGTGCGTGGAGTCCCTCGGCGCGGAAGAAGTTAAACTTCGCAATCTGCGACGCTAATTGTTGAAGAATCAGCAGTCGTAGAAGGATCACTAGTTCTATTCAACAACTCTTTTTCCTGCTCCGCTCGCTTCCATGGTCTGTAATCACGGTAATATTGTGCATTTTTCCCTCGTGGACCTCTTGAACCAGTGGAAGTGCTTGTGGTTGCCTCATCGTATCTCCCTGGAAAATGTATTTGTATTAATAATGTATGTAAATGCGTCATAATGTAATTTCAGAGGAGAAAACCTAACAATCAATTGATATTCACAAGAGACGTACCTTGACATAACCTTCAATCAGTCGCATTGTCCGTGGGATTATTTTCACTCATTTTTTACAATTGTTATCCACTAAATTTAAAAATAATAAATTCTACCCTATTAAATTATATGTGTATCAAAACAAACTAAAAAAATATTTATAGAAAAGCAATACTTTTATGACTTTTATTATTTTTATGCTAGTGAGAACCAAAACAATATGGAAATGAATGAGGGAAAACTGGATCCTACCACGTGATTTCCCGGCCAATAAAAATGTAGCGTTAAACGTTTAACGCAACCTTGTTGGAAGTCGCATAAGAAGTATAACTTCAATATTTATAGAAAAACAATACTTTTATGACTTTTATTATTTTTATGCTAGTGAGAACCAAAACAATATGGAAATGAATGAGGGAAAACTGGATCCTACCACGTGATTTCCCGGCCAATAAAAATGTAGCGTTAAACGTTTAACGCAAGCTTGTTGGAAGTCGCATAAGAAGTATAACTTAAAAAAAAACCTGTGTTCTTTTCAATCCTTATTATTGAATCCTTATCATGAAACTTATGGCAACATCTCATTCCAAATTATAAAAATATTGAAAAGAAGATATTCTCTCAAACTGTATCTAGAATTATCAGAACATCTCATTCCAAATTATAAAAATATTCAAAAAAAAGATATTCTGTCAAACTGTATTCAGAATTATCAGAACATCTCATTCCAAATTATAAAAATATTCAAAAAAAGATATTCTGCCAAACTGTATCCGGAATTTTCAGAACATCTCATTCCAAATTATAAAAATATTCAAAAAAAAGATATTCTGTCAAACTGTATTCAGAATTATCAGAACATCTCATTCCAAATTATAAAAATATTCAAAAAAAGATATTCTGCCAAACTGTATCCGGAATTTTCAGAGCATCTCATTCCAAATTATAAAAATATTCAAAAAAAAGATATTCTGTCAAACTGTATTCAAAATTATCAGAACATCTCATTCCAAATTATAAAAATATTCAAAAAAAGATATTTTGTCAAACTGTATCCAGAATTATCAGAAAATTAAAATTAATCAGGAAATAAATTTTGTATTGAAAAATGCTGTAAATTCTGAAACAAATTCAAACAAGTTAAAGAAAAACATATTGAAAGAGTCATGTAAAAAATATATCGTCTTATGAATTATAAAAAAAGCAACTACCTACTAACTGCAATTATAAACTAATGATACTACTCTAATATTTAAATTTTTTTCAGTGAAACCGATACGTTCGACTTTTAACATTTAAAAAAAAGCATTAAAATATTTCTAAGATATCACTTAGATGATGAGCATAAAATTATTTTGTTTAAATATTTTTAATTTATCTGAAAAAATAATTCTTCCTTATTAAACGTAAATTCATTTTGCTAAATAACCTGTATACAATTTAATATTTTAACTTTTTTTACTTCGCAATGCACTTTACGTTTTTCGTTGCAGGTTTACAAAAATAACAGCATTTTAGCCTTTTTACTGGATTTAAAAGACGTATTTTCCAAAAAATATTTTTAATGTTGTTTTCTTTTTAGTTTTGTGTTAGGTATTTTTTTTATGTAAAAAAGTTGTAGAAATTTCTAATGTTGATAAAACGGTGATGAATTTTACTTCTGCCATTTAGGAAATAATTATAACTTGCGTTAGCATCAGGCACGGAACTCCAACTGAAATTTCTGATTCTATCTCGCACTCATTCATGTTTTAAATCGTTTGCCCTTCTTGGGGCACCCCGGTTTCATCTTATTCCATTTACATAATGATAAACCTTATTCGAATAGAAAAAATAATGTTTATAGTTGACAAAATAAACGGTCTGAATAAGTTAGGACACAATGATTGGATTACACTCTTCACTTATGCATTGATGTTAGTTAATTGAAGCTGTCTGTCAATTAAATCAGAGAAAAGAACGATCCTTCTCTTAAAGAAAGTTCTATCGGGGAATCCTGATTTCTCTTGCATGCGAACGAGAAATTTCCGGTTTATAGTTGAAAAAATATAGATACAGTCAAACCCCGCTATAGTCAACCCTCGATTGACCGAAATTTCAGTTCACCATAACTGGAAGTTCACTATATCCATTCTGCAAACAATTTTAACAAAGTTCATAATATCCAAATACCCATTAGGTGCCCTTCACTCCGTAATCTTGACGAAAAACGTCAAGATTACCGAGGGGAGGAATAAACCGTATCCAAGGGAAAAAAAGATATCCGATTACGTTGGATTAGAGCTAAATAATACATTATTTAATTATATAAATAAAAAATTTATTAAACAAAGTTTGCTTTCTTCCTGAAAAATTAACAATTGTAAATATAAGGTCTAATGTTTGGGCATATATTTTCTGGACTAACGAGTGGATAACTTCAGTATGTATTTTGTATTCTGAAGGCACGTAAAAATTTTGAGATCTTCTGAGTTCTGAAAGAGAAAAAAGCAACGCTGGGTTAGCTAAAGACTAAATCAAAGTGATTATGCTTCCTCATATCAAATGAAAATAGAAAAAGGCCTGGACGCTGGAATGGCACCCAAGTAAATCAAAGTGATAATGTTTCCTCATATCAAATGAAAATATAAAGGCCTGGACGCTGGGATGGCACCCAAGTAAATCAAAGTGATTAGGCTTCCTCATATCAAATGAAAATAGAAAAAGGCCTGGACGCTGGGATGGCACCCAAGTAAATCAAAGTGATAATGCTTCCTCATATCAAATGAAAATAGAAAAAGGCCTGGACGCTGGGATGGCACCCAAGTAAATCAAAGTGATTAGGCTTCCTCATATCAAATGAAAATAGAAAAAGGCCTGAACGCTGGGATGGCACCCAAGTAAATCAAAATGATTAGGCTTCTTCATATCAAATGAATATAGAAAAAGATCTGAACGCTGGGATGGTTCCCAAGTAAATCAAAGTAATCATGCTTCCTCATATCAAATGAAAATAGAAAAAGCCAGCCTTAGTTTAAAAAAATCCGCTGATTTTCCTTGACCAAAACGCCGACTGTAAGGGGGCCTGACTTTCTGTTTCGACTCTTCAAAAGCACATATGAGGTCGGGCCCGCTCAAAAATGAAATATAATTTAAACAATAATTAATATCAAGTCAGAAAAAAAATTTTCTAAGCAAAATGTTTCCGATTTTAGTTTCTTGTGTGTGTGTGTCGGTTTTGTTAAATTTGCAAAGAATAAGAACGAAAATATTTTGCAGTGTAAATAGCGGGGGGGGGGGGAGTAGTGTGGTAATCAGCTAAGGAATAGTATCGTTTTCAAATATTATGTGAATCAGCTGATTCATCTAAGAAAACTCTCAGGCCATAAAAGTATTGTTGCTTCTATGTGACACGAAATGCATTCAGAAATTGGGATACCAGCAAGTGACGTAGAGTGGGTATCTCGATCCTGATTGGTTGTTTAAAAGTGCCATTTGTTTATGTCGTTAATAACTGTTCTTTCCCTTCTATTTCGAGTAAGCCAAGCCCGTCAAGTATCATTTCTCTTAAGTGACACATTCTAAATTCCTTCACAAAGATTCTTTCTCAGATTCTTTCTTAACACAAAGAGAGGTACGAAACCATGGGGAATATAAACAAACTAATTATGCATGGAAGTTGCCAGATACACAAAACAAAAATACATCACTGTTGCAATAAAATGCATAAACAAATAATAAATCTAAGTTAAGTAAAAGCATTATATTTCAATGAATTCGATGTGCGATGGCTCTTTATTTAATTAACTTATCTTTAATTAGCATTCTAACTTATGTAGAGAAACGTAGCTCAACATTAATGCGCCATTTTGCTGTTAAGGATTAGCTGGCTCTGACGTCATAAGGTCGCATGTGTGGGTATGGGAGGTCTTCTTCTTCTTGAAGTGCAAGTACCCAATTGCGTATGGTTTGCATGAATTATTTTGATGCAATAATAATTTATTTTTTTTAATCTTAAAAATTTTCCGCGTTTCTTAATTCCAATTAAAATTTAGTTAATGTATTTAAACAAATGATCAAAATAAATGGAAGTGTAACGAGACATACATGAATTGAAAGTGAATAATATGTTACCGTGAACCGGGGCGAGTCTACCCATTTTAGTTTTATTGAATTTTCACTATTTTAAATTGCAAATAAATTTTTTTTTACCGACGGAGGACTTAGTTCAGACTCTAAGGAAGATGGCGCTGTAGTAGTTTGATCTGTTTTTATTTATTTGGTGTCTTTTTAAACGTCCTGTTCAAACGTCTTTTGAGAGATTTGTATTGCAAATCAGCAAACTTTTAGTTGGTGCTCCGTAAGTATATTATTATTATTACTATTTTCACTTTGGTTAAGTGATAAACTTATCTAAGACTAAGATTACATTAATTTTATATGAAAAAAAACAAAAAGAATGTAAGTTTTGCTGTTGTAAACAAAAAGCCAGAATTCGCGGGGCGAGTCTAGTCATTCGTATTTAGTTTTAATAAAGCATAATAATATAATTTAGAACTTTGTTCATATTAAAATTAAGTCATTTTAAATGAATTTGAGTATATTATTTTAATTCTGCATTGATAAATTTATCATTAATAAGAAAATTTATAGGTTAAATATAAATGTAAATATAAAATATGTTTAATTTACCTATTTTTTCAAATTTTATATTACAAAATTAACTTTTTTTATTTAATGCAAGTTAAATAAATTATTATTTATAAATTATTATTACCTCCCAAAAGAATGGGAAAAGGATTTTTCATGATTCCCAATGTTTGAATTTCGATTTTGTTAATAATATTTAATTATTATTATTTATTAATTATTTAATTGTAAATTTATATTATTTTAATTTATTTTTATCAACAATAATCAGAAAATTTTTTTTTTTTATAATGTTAATGATTATAAAAACAAAACTGTGATCAAAATGATGATCGATCAAATACTCAATTTGTGTTATTTTATGAATAAAAAACTGGAATATGTAATAAAGTTATGAATTTTACTTCATAAATATCCTATATATAATAAAATAACAATTTAATAGTAAAATTTGATTATTTACAATGTTAACATTCATTTTAGTAGAATGGGTAGACTCGCCCCATACGAGAGATTTGTCAGTTCTATAAAAATATACAGTAACAGCGTAACTGTTAATATTTTCCAAAATCGATTTCACAGCTTTAAAGAGGGATAAATAGCGATTCCGAAACACCTATTAAAAGCCTTTTTTCTTTAATATTTACAAAAGTTTGACCACTTGAAAGTTGACAAACAGAAAAAATGGGTAGACTCGCTCCGGTTTACGGTACTACAGAATATTTAAAAGTTTAATGGTTTGAACAAATTTTCCTTTCGGAACCATTAGAAACTTTTTTCGAAACTATTGGAAACTTTTTTCGGAACCCTAACTCATTTATAGAATTCAGCTCCTTTTCCGTTATTTTGATTTTTGACTGATTTTTTTTGAATAACCATCTTCGTAATATTGGAGCTCACTTACTTGTACTCAAATGTCAGGATTTCCCAAAGGGTATTCCGCAGAAAGCTAGGGTTCCCTTAAAAAAATTGAAGGGAGTTCCGAGAGGAAAACGAAAGTATGAAATGCAGAAATTTTCTGACAATTAGGGTGATTAGAATGAGCATGAGAAGGCTAAGAGACGGCAGAATGTTTACGATGAAGATAAACTATCAAAAAGAAATTGAAAATCAATCATGTATCAACGTGTTCCTTGTCTATATAAAACTGTTTCCTTCTATACGTTAAAGCGAATACCTTAAATATTTAAGCGTCAAACACTTTTCAACTTTGAGCTGATTTACAAAACAAATTGAGAGGAATAGAAAATAAATTTTCTATTTGTAAACCTTTAAATGTTATGCAAACAAATAATAAATAAATTATGAAAATCATAAATGCATGTGGTGGTATATACAAGCGATACCAACATTTTAGAAAGGAGAAAAAATGAGTTATTTTCCAGATGTGTGCCCTTTTTTTCACTGATACTGAGTAATTTAATTATTAAAAAATATCACTGAAAGTTTTTTTCTTTCCATTTTTGAAGTATTAAAAGTTTTCCACGAAGTTAATCTTCATCGGAATTCATAATTGCGAAATTAAAAAAAAAAAGTAAATTGTTATTATTCAACGCGAACTTTAATTCTTTCGTAGTAATTATATGTTTATGTAGAACAAATTCATTTAAACGTTAAATGTTTTTACAGTGATTTTTTCTATCAACATCGCTAAGTAAACAATTAATCACTTTTATTTCATTCATCAGAAACGACCTCATTTAAATATTTTTTTTCGAATTAATTCTTTTATATTTTTCACGAAGCCAGGAAATTAGCTACTCCAATGTTTGCGCAATTTTTTCCAATCATTTTTTTTTCCTTTTGAAGACGGGATTCTAGTTGGTCTAATGTTTAGATGATTTTTTACGATTTACTAAATGAAAGAGGGAAGCAAAAAATCTAGTGTTAAAGAATGACGTAGTTAAACAAGACAATTTTTAAAAATGAATCGTAGATGTGGGTTTAAAGATTTTTCTTTTCTAGCATTCTGTGCATTTTTCATTAGCATAAGAGGGGCTGTTTTTTAAGACGTGTGATTAGAAATCTTATTTTTTTTATTTTTTATTTATCTCTCAATGGTTGTTTTGAAAAAAAATCATTGATAAACTTTTCTTAAATAAATTATTGAGTAAAAAGGATATCTTAAATTAATATGAATACAATAAAGAATATGAATATCAAAATTTCAGATTTATTTTGACTATTAGTTTCAAAATTTACAGTTTTTTAAAAAAAAAAAAAAACATAGAATATTAAAAATTACAGTTTAAAGCAGTGGTTCCTGAACTTTTTTGTCTCGTAGACCCCTTGACATGTTTTTTTCGGTTTTGGGTAGACCCCCTGCTCACCTGATAATGATTTTTTGCAAATTCACTAATTATCAAATGTACTTTTGATAGCTGGTATAGTGCTACGCTCTGTGAACGGTTTACATTTCTAACTGTTGTGAAGTGTAGTGTGAAAAATTTAAAAAAAAACTCATGTTAATTTCATACATTTAACTAACTAATTAAATTACTAATTTAATTAAATTAACATGTAAATGGAATAAAAAAGGGCACTATTAAACCCCTAATTCTCTACTAACATTATAATTGCGGAAATAAGTTTGTACCCAAAACCGTACTAGTGTATTGTCGGTCTATTTATTACATTTTTACGTAAAAACTAAGCAACAAATTTCTGTGATCTTGTGAGCAGATAAAGTTGGAGGTCTAACTAGCTAAAGAGTTGACATAGGCTAGGCTACAATTTACATCGGAAAAATACTTTTTTGTTACATAATAAAACCTTACACGCAGAGAAAATAAAAACGTACTCGGGCGGAGCTGCAGGCAACTGCTAGTTTATAATGATTCAGTTTCATACATCAGAAAATAATCCTAATAACTTAAATTTTAATAAAATTTCTACTTCATAGATACTTTTAAAAATTATGTAGAATGTAGATCGATGCATGTCTGTAGTATAATGTAAGTAAATAGGTACTATCAATGTATGTTGATTATTCCATTCATGAAATGCCAAAATTAAAAGTCACGACCTGCTTATATGAGATCCACTATCGGTGACCGACATTTTCCTTTCATGGACCCACAATTTTTTTTCACTCGACATCCCTTGCAGGTTGTCGTCGACCCCTGGAGGTCGATATAGACCACTTTGGGAATCACTGGTTTAAAGGAACAACTATAGTGTAATTGTAGCACTTTTTCTAACATTTCTAAGAGAAGGATGGAAAGAAAAAGAAACCTAGATAATCATTTTGAAGCAAACACCAGGGAATCTAGTAATTAATTTATATCGTTACATTTAGCCAGAAATAACTAAAATATGTTTCTAGTACCACAAAAGTTTCTCTGAGTGTTGTATTTGAAAATAAATATTATAAAAATTTTGATATTTTGAGATAGTTTTTAGGTTGAAATGCACATATTGAGTTATATATATATATATATATATATATATATATATATATATATATATATATATATATATATATATATATATATATATATATCACGGCGAAAGACCGAAATCGGTGGTTGTTGACTTTCACCGGTGTATGTCGACAATCACAGATTTGCTTTGGTGAATGTCCGAAATATTTATTACATTCGATTTGATATGAATTTATTCGAGGATATAATTACATTTATACGATATTTTAACCCTACACTGATGTTTTTTAAGGTTAAGTGCCACTGTCCGTCATACATTTGCCCGGCATACCCTACACTGATGTTTTTTTAAGGTTAAATGCCACTGCCCGGTATATATTTGCCCCATACTCCAAACACTGATGTTTCTTCTAATCTATCGACAGTAAGTATTAAAATGTAGAATAAATATAAATATATCAAATAAATATAATAATATTAACGAATAAATTAATATAAAATTGGATATAACAAATATTTCGGACATTCACCAAAGCGACTATGTGATTGTTGACATTCACCGGTGAGAGTCAGAAATAAGGGTATTTAGTAAATATTTCGGACATACACCAAGCGACTACGTGAATGTTGACATTCACCCGTGAATGTCGACATTCTCCAGATTTCGGTGTTTCACCGTAACATATATATATATATATAGCATTTCTTTGAGGGGAAGAAATTTTTTGCACACTTTTAAATAATTAAATAATAATTTAAGAATTCATAAATGCGGCAAAAATAAAAACCTTACTGGCAAACATAATATTTCAATAGCGGCAAACTTGTTCAAATGGCATTAAATGAAGAAAGAACATCAATGGTTTTGAAAGCTTTTAAAAATCAAGGAGAGAACATTGTATGCCACTCTTATTGAAGCGAATCTTTAATAGGGTATTTTAAATATTTCAAGAAATCCTGGAAAATTTTCAGTTTCTTTTCTAAATATTTTGTTGAAAAGCACTGTGAAATTCATGAATGTATCACCGTAACAAAATAAATGAAGCGCTTTAATTCCCATTAGATTATCGAGATGGAGCACAAGTCCGAAGAATTACATAATCTTTGGGCTATAGAAAATGTTTTTAAATTTTTAGTTCGTCGAGTATCTTAAGCAAAAGCAAATCAATTTCTAAGACTTGAGAAAAAGTACAAAAAGAAAGGAAAATTAGTTTTGTTAATTATATATCGAATGGAATTATTGTATTTATAGTCTCTAGCAAGGTAATACGATTTAAGTTACAATTTAAATATTTACTTTATCTATTTTAAAGCTAAAAGAAAAATAAAATAAAATTATTTACTCAAATAGCCATGGCTCCTGAATTCCTTGACGGAAACTTCTGATGATTTTTTACATTATTGTTATTTTTGTCAAAAAATATTCCTAACTGAAAACCAGATATTGTTCGATCTAAAGTGTGATAAAATAATTTACGGTAAACCATCGGCAAAAGTAATTTTTTGTTATTTAAAATTGAAAAAAAAATTTTTAAGGCTATAATTTTGAGGTGCCAAGCACAGCAATGTAAAAGAAGGGAACTGAGAGTTTTTGAAAATTCATGAAATTACTTATAAATGGATCAAAAGTTAAAACGGCTGAAAAAAATAGTTAAGAATCGTTCAAATTATGAAAGAATTGTTTACCTTTCAAAATATATAAGAATTGTTGTAATCTAAACTGCATTAAAATGTTTAAAAAAAACTTTTGGTCTAAAAACGCAAAATGCATTATTAATACATTGATTTCTATTGAGCTCGTTCAGATGGATACTTAAAGGACTGTACTATATAAAACATTCATAAGTGTTTGGTCACTAAACCAATGAAAATAGTTTTCACGCATTATATATATTTTTGAATTATTTTTGTAATGAATATTTTTGTAATTATAGTTAGAAAACGTTAACAAAATAAATTTTTAAAGAAAATATATTATTTACATGAATATTTAAGATAGATTTACGAAATTTTATGCAATTATTGCCATAATAACCCAGAATAAATGTTACAAGTTACAAGCTTATTGCTATATTGTTTATAGTGGAGAGCTCAGAAACGCTTTTTTTCAGTTTGTAATTTTTTGTCAGTTACTCAAACCTGTAAAAACTTTAAACTTCCTTGATGTGAGTCTCATGATCTAAACACTTCTAGATGAAGTTATAAAATGATTCCTTACGTATTTCTTGAATAATATAAGACAAATGTGTTCGTGTAGAAGTTTTTACTTATTTTCGTCCAAAAAATTTTAAAAAATAAAATATAATGTAAGAAGAAATAATAGTCATTAATGCAGATATTTTCTACATTTTTGATAAAAGATAAATATCTACATTATTGATTTTATATTGATATGATGAAAGGAATGATTTTAAATTTAATGTAAATAAACTAGTTACATGAAATTCTAATTTTTTCTAAAAATATTTATTTAAATACTATTTTTAAAATAGTATTTCAATAAATAATATTAAAAGACTTAGTAGTAATGTTTATCCAAAACCTCTTCCAAAAGTTACTAAAAAAAATGACTATCCAACTAATGAAATTAAATTCTATCTAAACTCATTGAGTTAGTTGTATGTTATAATTATTTCAATTAATGTTAATAATTTCTCTAAAAATTATCAAATTTAAAAGGTTATGAAATAATAAATAATTGTTCCCAATAATTGAAATTCAATCTTTTATTAATTATAAACTTTGAATTATCCTGTGTAATATAATAGCCTTGCTCAAATATAGTTTCAGGCTAATCCAAGGTAGCTGAAAAATCACTAGCGGCTCTGTACTTTAGTAGGAACGCGCCGTAAAATACATCCCACTAACCTCTATTTGCACTTTTATTTTCATATTTTATAATCTGGCAAACTAGTTTCAAAATTATTTTAAAATCAATTGGGCAAGAAGCCAGTAAATAAAAGGACGTTTGAATTTGCTACTAAAATATGTAACGCTTTATATGTGACATCATTTTGTGTTCCATTTCGTATTTTTCTTGAATTTATATTTTTATTTTGTAATTTTTGTTTTATTTTATACTTTTTGCTTAATATGCTTTACATTCATTTAAAAAAATTTTGTGCTCCTCACACTATTGTATTGATATATTTTGCTCCGTTTTTATTAATACAATATTAGAAAGTACTTTTTTTGCAGATATAATTGTGAGAAATAGCGACTGGGATTATATGATTCCTCATTTTGATTTTAATTATATATATATATATATATATATATATATATATATATATATATATATATATATATATATATATATATATATATATATATATATATATATATATATATATATATATATATATATATATATATATATATATATATATATATATATATATATATATATATATATATATATATATATATAGGCTACAACTTCATGTTGCAGTTAGCGTGCGAGTGCACTTAATAAATGATGATGCTATTAATGATTTATTTTTAGAGTTGAAAGTTAAATTAGAAAAAAAAAACTACACATCTCAAACGAACAAGCCTCTACTCATCTTTTAGAGCTAATTAATTTTTATGTAAAATGAAATTAAATTTAATATAAAAATTTTTAAAAAAGTTAAGTGCAAACTTGCACAAAAACATAATTGTTTGTTTATTTAATATATTTATATCATTCATAATTGGTAAATTTGTTTTTACACTGATAATTATATGAGTGAGGGTCATTTTTATTGACACTAAATTTCATACATCGATAAGGTTTTGTGAGGCCAGCAGAAGTGGCATTTCCGCACCAAGAAAATGACACTGACTAAAATTAAAATCGTTTCCGAAAAATCATATACCTTCGATTACAATTTCTTTGCCTCGATAACAAATCTATGGTGCAACCTCTATTTAAGACCATTTTACTGTGGAACAGAGAGCTCCTGGAAACTATATATATGCTATTGCTCGAATATGCTATTGCTTTAGATATGCTATTGCTTTAGATATGCTATTGCTTTAGATATATATGGGTGATTCTTTGGAAACATGACAATTCGGACCAAAAAATTTCTTCAAATTTAAAGTCTTCAAAATAATCTAAAATTTTTTTTTATACTTCTTTAGTTACACTTATAACATCTTACAGGTAGCAGTGTAGTTTATTGACATTTGCTCGAGAAAAAAAAATAAAATAGAAATTCGCCAAATCTTGAATGCCAGGAAAATAACATATTAGCTTAGAATTTTAAAAAATAGTCATTTTAAGTTAATAGTAAGTAACTCAACTTAGACCTTTATGTTAGATGGACCATAAATTGCTTAAATTAATTCTTTTTATCCACTGTAGAAAGAATCAAAAAAAAATTTGTTGGTGATATGCTAACAGCAATGCTATTTATTAAAATTTTAAAAAAAATATTTTAGTAGTATAGTATTAGATTTTGGAGCAAGAGACTGAAAATTGTCATATTTTGTGAGAATCACCCATATATATATGCTATTGCTCGAAAAAAAAAGCAGGCTCCTTCACAAATAATCAGTATGACAACGTATCATAGCACCGTTTATGCTTCTAATTTCTTCAGCCATTTTAGAAAAGATCAAAAATAAATCTAAATGATCACTTCGTAACGAAGTTTTTATTTCGATAAAAGTACAAAATTATTCTAAATAAATACATAACTTATAACTAACTAATTAACAGTGCTTAAATTATTACTTTACACAACCACACAAAAGAATAGAGAAAAACCCAAGTTTATAGTGCCACATGAAATATATATCATCATCATCATAGTTGGCCAGACTGCCCAATGTGAGCCAATGCCTTCCTCTGAAGATTTCTCCATGACAACTTCTGATTCACCTTTGATCTCCAGTTCTTTTTTTAATTGCGAGAAAATCAGACTTCACTGAGTCACCCCATCTCAACGGCGGCCTTTCTTGTTCCAGTGGGTCTAAAAAGCAGTATCGTTTTTATTGTATTGTCATCACTCATTCGAATCACGTGGGCTATCCAATTCGTTCTATTTATTTTTATGTATTTAATAATATCAGGTCGTTTAAAATACTTGTGCAGTTCAAAGTTAAATCTCCAGTTATTGTTTTCATTTACACCACCAAGTATACTCCGCAAAATCTTTCTCTCAAATGTTACGATACAATTTTCCTCCTGCTTTGTCATTGTCCAAGCCTCAGAAGTGTATGTCAAGACTGGCCGGACAAGAGTTTTCTGGATTAAGAACTTAGTTCTTCTAGAAAGAAACCTAGATCAAGTGAACGGAAACATTTTTTAACACAATAATCAATAATAAAATTCGTTTATTCAAAGAAAATTCCATGAATATATATATATATATATAAAAACAAATTTTATTATTGATTATTGTGTTCAAAAATGTTTCCGTTCACTTTGAAAGTACTCGATATGCAAAAAGGGAAAGGAGTACAAACTTCTGATCCCTCTCCTGACTAATTTCTTCTGATTTGATCACTCTCTCGAAATCAAATGTTTTGAGGATCAAAAAATTCAAATTTTGAAGAAGAAAAAAAGTTTTGAGTCTGATTTCGTGACTTAAACTACCGTCTTATTTGCTTAATTAGCGTATATGAGGTTAGACTCTCATATCAAGTACGTGAATGAGTCCCTATTACGTGAAAATCCGTTCATTCGATCAGAAGTTATTCAAGGTGTTCAATTTTTTTTGTTAATTTTGTGCACTGTACATAACATCGTTTAAAGAGATTCTCTGAGTGATTTTACTTTTATTTTGTTAATTTCAGAATATCGTTGTTTGCCCATTTTTCCTTCTATGAGCATTATAATTTAAATCAATGTACTAGTTTTAATGGTTGCTAAATAAGGGACGTTTAAATGAAAAATAACTGAACGTGTCATGTTGAATAAATATTTGTTTTTATCCCTAGATCTTCATTTTTAACTGGTTTGTTACCATGCTATTTTTCATTCTTCGTTTTTCATATATTTTAAGAGTTTTTGATGAAATAATAACTGTTGTGTCTACATATTGTGAGTAATACCAAATATAATTTTCCCATATGAATTTAAGTTTCAAAGATTTAGTTTCAATGAGAGAAGGTTAACTTCAAGAGTCTATTGAGTTAGTACTTTTGTTTTGTGTCTTTTTTGAAGGTAATGTCCATTTCCTGTTGCAGTACCTGCAGTTCCTATTGGAGAAGTGGGTGACCAGCAACTTTTCTTTCATCTGCCGCTCAGCTTGAAACATGCTCAAATACAATCAGCTCAGCTATGGATCTATCTGAGACAGACTCGCCACCACCCTCTACCCCTCAACATCACACTCTATCAGATGGAGAACAACTCTGAACTCATACAGGTGATTTTTTTAAGCACACAATTTTATAACTGTCTTTGAATAGCCACCCAATTTTTCGGGTTTACGACTACTAATGTTTAACTCCGTAGCCTTGCAATTTTAACTTCCAATCCAAGGTAACTTCCTGGATCAAGTTTTGGGAGAAATTTGCCTTCGTGGAATACTTTTTGATAGAACTAGTCCGCATTTGCGTTACATGAGCAAAACCTCCCACGGTTACCCCAAAGGCAAGGGGATTCTAACTCATGATTTGTCTACCACTGAGGATATTTTACGTTAGCATTGTGGTCTGTGCGAACTGGGTGTGGAATCCGTATCGATCAGCCATCGTTGGGATTCGAGACCGGTTCACTTCCAGTACAGAAGACAAGCGAACTGCTGAATCAAGTATTGGGCGAAATGTGTCTTCGTGGAGGTTATTTTGATGGAACTAACCAGCATTTGCGTTACATGGAGAGAAAAACCTCCCATGGTTAGTCTGACTCTAATTCACGATCCGTCTACCACACAGGATGTTTTGCGTCAGTACCGTGGTCGTTGCAAACCGGATGCGGAATTCGTATCGGCCAGTCATCGCTGGGATTCGAACCCTGTTCACCTGATTGGAAGGCGAACGCTCTATCCCCTGAGCCATCACGTCTTATTTTGAAGTGATATCGTCATTGTCAGCTTGTGTTCATCGAATGTCGTTTCCACATTGATTCTTTTTCATTCAAATATTACTTTCAAAAACGATGTTCCGGTGCTATAAACACATCTATGAAAATAGATCTATAGTCAATTATTACATCTATAGGATTTGCCTGATGTATGAAATGTAACTTACTACCGTGTAATACATAGAATGAAAAAATAAACACCTTAATGCGTTTTAATCTAGTGGTCAGATTTTCAATTAACTAAGATGTATTCTTAACAATTCGAGAGGCTTGCCTTTTAATAGGGTAATTAATCTGTATGGTCGATATTTCAAGTGGCAAAATCAGACACCAAAAAATAATAATTGTTAAACGTTTCATAAGTTTATTTTGAAATGTATGAAAATGAGGTCATGCCATAAAATTACATTCGTAAGAAAGAAACAACTGTTTTAGTTTTAAACCCTTAATTGAGAAAGCAATCAAAATCAAAAAAGTGATAATAGCAGAGCAAAATAAGGAAAATCAATATTGCAGGTAAAATATTTTTGTGTTAAGGATACAAAAATATTTTATGGTAAAACAATACCTTTATGACTTCATAACCAAAAAGAATGGATGGATGTAGGAAAACTATATTCCACCATGTGAATTTCCGGCCTATAGAAATACAATGAAAACTGTATTATACCATTATGTTTTTATGTTATATGAAGATATGTAATAATATCATGTTGTTGCGGGTATCTTCAATAATTACTTACTGATAAATACTTTGAAAATTAACTTTGAAAATTTATTTTATTTGCTTAATGGAACCTTTAAAGTTTAGAAAAAATAGTGTTCGGTCGATTCGATGTTAAACCTAAATAGGGTGCAAATTTATGGCAACCTTATTAAGGTGTTTGATTTGAAACATATACTCGTTAAAGTTGAAAAAGAGAATTTTATGTTGTTGTTGACATATGTCTGTTTAGGCAGAGGGGGTGCGATTGTTCTTGTTTTCTAGTGGCGCCATCTATGGCCAATAATTCGACTCCTGCCACACCATACGTCGCAACCGTTTATAGGGCGGAGCCATTCATTCATCCACAGATCGTAATTTTGTCCGGAATCAGAGAACGATCGATCTCCAATCCAGTACCCCCAGAGGTATTGATTCGTTATGGGATCATGGAGGACTTTGCGACTCGACAGATTTAACGTGCATCAGTCACTTTACTACACGGGGAGTCTTCGGTCGGCGGGGTTAGAACCCACGAACTCTCGGACATGGGCCCAGCGCCCTACCGACCAGGCTATGCCGGTACAGAGAATTTTATATTATTATATTATAGCCTTTGTAGAACAATTGACGTGATTTTGGGTTTACGACCACCAAAGTTAAACTCCATAGCCTTGTCATTTTAATCTCAATCTAAAAGATATGAGAACTCATGGGTCAAGTAGTGGGAAAAATTTGCTTTGGAAAATTTTGGGGGGAAATTTTTGATGGAACTAACCCACATTTGCGAAAACCTCCCACTGTAAGCCTAACGGCAAGAGGACTCTAACCCATGATCCGTCTACCACTGAGGATATTTTATATCAGCATTGTGGTCGGTGCGAGACGGGTGCGGTGAACCCGGTTCAACTCATTGGTATGCGAGCCACCACGGATAAGTGTAAAATGAAAATGAAGAAGGACAATAATGTGGCCCAACTTAGTTCTAAGAAGAACTCGACAAATTCAAGCGACAGTAAAGTTCAGCACTCTACAAAACTACTAACAGCCAAGTTTCTAAGTATCTCGTATTATAAATTGAAAATAAAATGAATTTTTTTTACCTAAGTTCAACTTTATCTTTAAAAACAGCTCAGTGTTGAACCTTAACCCTTTGCTTACGGTATACCATGTTGCACCATCATTCTATGTAAAATAATAATTATCAGGTGATACTATACATCTGCATTGTTTTTACTCAGATGAAACCGGTTTGCATTTGTTTCATCTCCTGCATCAATGGGTTAACATTGTAACGCAATACGTTAAAAATAAATACAAATAGGAAGTGTATAAACGATCTCCAGAATAAAAACCCATGACACGTATGTTTAAATATAAAAGTATTGCAAATATACTCGTGCAAATCATGTCATTATTAAAAAATTACAATGCGTCTCATATTTTTGTCTAATTATTATAATATACCAATATAATACCTGATATAATAAATATTCTATATTCATATAATATATAGTCTAATGTATCCTATTGTCAAATTTATATTATGTTATCGTCTCATTTACACCTATTGATACACTTAGCGTAAACAAGTGCAAAAAGTCGAATAAAAACAATAAAGCTGTATAGAGTATCACCTGATAATTAAGATTTTACATAAAATCTTAGAGCAGCACGCCTAATAATTTGGCCAGGGACTGTATATGAACACAAAGAACTATCTGAAGTTTCTTTTTTTATTTTCATCGATGACTTCTTTTTGTCCAAGAAGTGAGGAGGTTTTTACCAAACATTTTCTTTTGTGAACTGCTTTTTCAAGCTTATTGAGAAATAAATAAGAATAATATTTTTTTTTCCACATTTAATTGGTGTTTTTAAAAAGGGAGTGGTGCTGCTTTGCTGCCACAGTAGAAAGAGAAAAAAAGAAGTTCTAATGACCTCTCTCGTCGTCTGTTTAATGATTTACCCTTTTCAGACGATATTTATTTTTAGAAAACAAATTGAGTCGTTCGGTCAATATTTTTCTTTTTAAATTTCCGTTGCATTCTGGGAGTGACGACCTTTTCTGAATGAGAAACCTCTTTCAGAAATCATTCTCGTATGGAAAAAGAAAATGAAATTTGAAATGCATCATTTCTCCTAACTGAATTATTCCTTGCGAATACAAACTACCTTCATCTGCATGTTTCGCATTTACAGTTCATTTATTTTTCCAACACTGTGAAGTGCGCAAGAGAAAAGAAAAACTTGGACAACTTAATAACTAGTTATAATGATCAAATTTTCGTGTTCTAGAACTCAATAGTTCGAGAGCCCTAACCTTAAATATTCTAATTAATTAAAGCAGAATATATTTTAAGATACGAAAGACGCAAAAATGAGCTTTCCATGAATAAGCAAAACCATTTTTAGACAGATTCGGATTTTTGTTCTCAAAATATTAGTTTTTGTTTTCTATAAAGAATTTACTATTTTTAAATTAACTACATAAGAAGCCAACAAAATCCATTTAATCATGTCCTTATCCACAATATGCTTATTTTTAAATCGTAGTATAGTTACTTATTGATTTAAAAAAAAAAGAAACTCTCTAGTACACGTTTCATTTGCATTAGTCAACTTTCTCCTGTTCTATTTCTGTATGATATACCTTTCAATCGCAAAGTATCCATTTTATTTTATTAAAAATTGGGGGTCCATGAAAGGAAAATGTCGGTCAACGATAGTGGATCTCATATAAGCAGGTCGTGACTTTTAATTTTGGCATTTCATGAATGGAATAATCAACATACATTGATAGTACCTATTTACTTACTACCTTATAATATAAAGAAATGTATTTATCTACTACATTCTACATAATTTATAAAAGTAGCTATGAAGTAGAAATTTTATTAAAATTTAAGTTATTAGGATTATTTTCTGATACATGAAACTGAATTATTGTAAACTAGCCTGCAGCTCCGCACGGAATGTTTTTATTTTCCCTGCGTGTAAGGTTTTATTATGTAACAAAAAAGTATTTTTCAGAGGTAAATTGTAGCCTAGCCTATGTCAACTCTTTAGCTAGTTAGACCTCCAACTTTATCCGCGCACAAGATCACAGAGATTTGTTGCTTAGTTTTTACGTAAAAATGTAATAAATCGATCGACAGTACACTAGTACGGTTTTGTGTACAAACCTATTTCCGCAATTATAATATTAGTAGCGAAGTAGGGGTTTTATAGTGCACTATTTTATTCCATTTACATATTAATTAAATTAAATTAGTATGTTTCATAAAGTTGTGACAGTTGTAGGCATTCAATATAATTTGAACTTGTAAAAACTTGCACATAATGCACGTATACTTATCCCGTATTATGGAATATTGCGAGAGAGTTTTTAATTGCTTTTCCATCTTCATACCTAGTTGAGAGGTTTTTCATCACAGTTGCCAATATCCTCACAAAAAGAAGAAAGAAAGAAAAGAAACAGACTGGACATCATTAACTGAGGAGATTAAACCTAACTAAATTGATGCCAAATGTTAATAATTTATTATTAATGCATCAGGTTTATCCCTCCCACTAAAAGCATTTATTTATTGCTCAGTTATTTTATATAACAGATACTAAATTTTAATTAGGTTCCTTTTAATTTTAATTTATTTAATAAATGTATAAAATCGGCATGTGTTTCTTAAGTTTTTAGCACTGTATCAGCTGTCAAAAATACATTTGAAGTTGATGAGTTTACAAAAATTCAATATCAGGTTGGCCGAAGGCTATATCAGGTAGGCTACCCAAAACCGAAAACTTGGCAAGGGGTCTACGAGACAAAAAGTTTTGGAACCACTGTATTAGACGATATATAATATAAATGAGACGATATATTATATAAATATAGAATGTTTATTATATCAGGTAATATATTATAATAATTAGACCAAATTAATAGACATATATATAAGATATATGTCTATTAATATTATATTATATTTTTATTTCATATTAATATTATATTTTTATTTCAAGCCGTTGTCACAAGCATAGTCTTTCCTTCAAAATCTTCAAAGGGAAACTTTTCCACAGAATATTGTCTTCAGTTCAGTTTCTATACCATACAAATACAAATTTTACCCCTAATTTATAAAATACAAATTTTTATTTTAAAAAAAAAGGAAATCCACTCATAATTTTGACTTCAATTTTTTTTTTTTTTTTAATGTGCTGCTTTTTGTACGAAATTGAAAGTAATGAAGAATAGAAATATGATACGACCCTAACTAAACTTTAAAAAAAAAAACGTGTTTTGTTAAAAATTCACGCTGTATGAAGCTTTAATTGAATGACTTGCCTATAAGTGAGATAGTTTAAGGTATTTAATTGAAACTAAATTTCTCAATTAAAAAAAAGGTTAATTTTTGGAAGAATGTATGAACCAAACAATAGATTTTTCTACCAAAAGTGTGTTCAAACAATCTGGCTTTTGTGTTTGTATGAAAGTTTGTGAATTAAAAGCCTTTTATTTCCCGTGTGAACATTCAAATTATTGCCGTCTTAAGAGGAAGCATACCGCGGGAAGAACGCTTCATGGCAAATTCTGTTTTCTTTTAAGTCATTCAAAATGTTTAGTGTAGAAAAAAAGCGAGTTCGAGCAAACCAAAAATAAACCATGAAGTGTCAAATACAAAAATATATCAAAATGCTAACAAATTGGGTACTTGCACTTCAAGAAGAAGAAGACCTCCCATATCCACACATGTGACCAATGACGCCAACTAATCTTTATCAGCAAAATGGCGTATTATTAAAGTGGGGCTAAGTTTCTATACATAAGTTAAAACGGTTATTAACGTAAAGTTAAATAAATATAGAGCCGTATCACACATCAAATGAGTTAAAATATAATTCCCCCCCTTTTACTCAACTTATATTTATTATATGTTTGTGTATTTTTTTGTAACCGTGATATATTTTTGTTTTGTGTACCTGGCAACTTCGACGCATCATTAGTTTGTTTATGTTCCACATGGCTTCGTGCATGTCTTTGTGTTAAGTCTCTGTGTAAATATAGAGTGAAAAAATGGAAATCTTTGAGAAAAAATCTTTGTGAAAGAATATAGAATGTGTCACTTAAGAGAATTGGTACTTGACGGGCTTGGCTTTCTCGAAATGGAATGGAAAGAACAGTTGGTAACTTAAGCAAATGCCTCAACCCATCAGGATCGAGATACCTCACCCTACGTCACTTGCAGGTATCCCATAGACAATAAATATGCCCAGAAAGCATCTAACCTTGTTTCGGAATTTTCTTTTTATTGTCACCAAAATGTTTGTACTAAAAACCTTTTTTCTAATAAAGCAAAAATATTGCAGTTCCAAACCTTTCATTCTAAAAGGATTAAAAAATATTTTTCTAAAGCTTTTTTTTAAAAAGGATTGTCACTTAGGGGTCCATCATGCCACTTTAGCTGACGTCACACTAGAGATAGGATCAAATTGTATTGTAGATTAAAGTTTCATGACAAGGTGGATTTTAGCCTGAGCATACAAAGACTTTGCGAAAAGAAACCTTACAATGACCTAGATTTAAGATTATTTTCACCTTGAGACTAGCTTAGACAGGTATATCTCATTAAGACAAGAGGGAAGAAATTCTGCAATTATTTGCTTGCATTCATTGAAATCATTTCTCAGCATGCATAAACTTCTTAGTTTTCCTGAACTCACCTTTTCGATATTTCAAATGACTGGTGGAGGGGAAAATAAATTGTCATAAAGAGAGAAAATAAATTGTCGTAAAAAGTATATAGCATCCACTTAAATTAAAAAGAAATTTATAGAATGAATTTTAAGCTTCTGATTATACTCTGGTCCAAAGGCTTACGGATGTTGAAACAGATGGGAAAATACTAATTTCATCGATTTCAGTTTATTATTTGGTGAGTAGGTTGGCAATTCGTCAAGAGTCTTTCTACTTTTTTCTAGACGTTTTTTCATCAAAATGTCATTCAGGCATTATACTTAGAGTCATTCAGGTCATTTTCTTGAAATGTCTTTTTATGGCGAAGGAACTCATTAAGCTTTGGAGGGGGGGTAAAAGGTTTCTGGATGGTAATGCATCTTTTTTTTAGTATTCTCACACCCTCTACCCCCAAAAATATTCTGTGAATGTGAGATTTCTATTGATTGCATGATGGGATACTCATTCCAACATATTCCCTCTTTAAAGAGAAGGATAACACAGAATATTTTCGTTCAACTTTACTTCTATCTTATTTTAAGAACCACTTTCAGTGTCCCTTAAATAAATTAAAAATTATACACATTAATACTTCTATTGGCAATTGAAATGAGCCACAGCTGGAGTTGAGCAAAACACTTTACCTATGGCAACACTTCACTAATAGCGTGTGGAGAGTCATAGCAGAAGGAAGTACGTTCATTTCTGTCTTGATTTTCAAATGGATTAAAAACTTTTTAAGTTTGGAAACTATATGGAATTGAAAACTGCATTAAGCATATTTCTAAAAGAAAGCGTCGTAGGAATTGTAAAAAAAAATCATTATTGCTAGTTAAATACGGAAAATATTAAGAAAAGTTAAAATATCATTGTACTTTCCTATACAACTGAAAAGAGGAGGAGAGGGAAGGGGATTTGGTCAAGACATGGAACCGATCTTCACCCCACGTGGCTTGTTCGAGCGTTGCGATCACAAATTGAAAGGGACTGGAGACAACTGAATTATCCCTTAAAAAGTGTTCCTTCCCAGAAAGTACAACTGTATATCAGTATTTTATTTTTATTATTTCGAAACAGGATCTCTCCCCGTATGTAAATGAAATTAATTTGAAATTCATCCGTTGAATCTTCATGCATTGATTTGTCTCGAAATTAAAAGGGTTTTTTTTTTCAGTTGAAGCGCAAGACTTTTGACCGGAAGAGCAAGCATGGACACTGGATAGTTTTCGATGTAAAGAAAGTCATCAACCACTGGTCAAAGCATCAAGTAGCTGATGTCGGATTCCTCCTTCATGCGACGGGGCTCGACATGGCTGACTTAATGAGAGTTTCCGATGAGAGCGGAGCTCAGACAGGAAAGGTAAATTTAAAAACACCACTTTCTAGATCCCCTATTTATGCTTTGAAGAGTATTTTATTTCCTAGAAAAATTTTTTAACTACCTTTTGTAATGTGGTTTTTGAGACCAGTCGCTCTTTAACGTACTTTTTTTTATACAGACAATTTGTTAGTTAGGAAACAACATAAGCAATCATTATTTTATATCCATCGTTGAACAGCCGACCCAATATTGAGTTTACCACTACTAATGTTCAACTCCGTACACTTGTCATTTTAAAGCAATCCAGAAGACAATTAGACTCCTCGAACAGTACCCCCAGAGATATTGATTTGTTATGAGAACATGAAGGAATTTGCAACTCGACAGATTTAACATGCATCCGCCACCATTTTCTACACAGGGAGTCTTCGGCCGGCTGGAATCGAAGCAATCATTATTATCAAAATAATACTTTTTGTGTGACAATAGAAAAAACGACAATGTGTGCTCCATGAACAATGCATAGAGCTAATATGCTGATGGTTATAATATGCTTCAGTAATGAATAAATGATTTAGTATGCTAATGATTACTACACATGGTACATTTCTTGACAGATGCATGAGTGATCAGTCCAACTTTACACTTTTCATCATCTTCAAGAGCTGAGTCGTTCTTTTCACGGACAGTGCATCCAATTTCTTCAATCTCCGGGTAAAAATTATACGATTGGATATCCTCTAATAAACGCTCATAGGCACCAATCACAAATCAGAATGCCGCTCACAAGTTGCTTAGATACTGTTCACTTAATAGGCAAAAAAAAAATGCTCGAACTATCATCCATTTTTAGACTAAACAATTTCAATGCAACTATTTCATTTTCGCCCGATGCAGAAGCAATTTGAATGACACTTTCCGACTTTCCAATTCAATCGAATCTTCGCGTATCACTAAAATTTGAACTGTCTGTCCCTTTCTTGGGCTCCATTGGTTGTTATTGCTATTATCGTTATAGTCTGTGTAACTCGATCCAGCGTATGGGCTTTCAGAGCCTGGGTCGCTTATATCAATTCTTATCTAATTAAGTTATTCTCAATTTCCCATGCAATTAGTTGAGTAATTTTAGATGGCATACCGGCTAGTACTAGACAATTAAATTTTTCAATGCTAATTCTCTTGGTTTGGAGCTCAAACAAAGTTTAAAAAAAAACAATGTTTCTGTTACTGTAAAAGCCCCGAAGTCTGATAAATCCTAGTTTTTATCAATACAACTTGGCTCGATAAAATTCCGAAGTATGCTTTAATATTTCGGATTTCACCAAGTCTTTGTGGTAAAACTTAGGAGTTACCAATGCCTTCGGGTAAAAGCAAGAAACAAATTTTTTTTAAAGTTATTGAAATTTTTTTCGTGAGTAAGGGAGAGGCATTGGTTCAGCTTTATCACTTTGGATATTATTTGTAAAATGGCATAAATGCTGAATTGTTTATCTTTATCATAAATTTTTTGTAACTCTTTGAAAAATAACTGTAACATAGTTCCATCAACATAGTCATCCTGCCTTATTTTGATCACTTTTACGTTTTATATTTTCAGCTATAAGTTAAATGTATTTAAACTTTTTTAGGTCACACTGCATACATTACCCAGGCAGCATGTAAACCTTACGGCAACCTAGTGTCGGAACTTTCTTTTTTTTTGTCATGAAAATGTTTGTACTAAAAACCTTTTTTCAGTAACGCAGAAATATTGCAGTTTCAAACCTTTCATCCTAAAAGGATTTAAAAATTACTTAATAAAAGCTTTTTTTAAAAAGTATCGTCACTTAGGTTCAAATTGCGATGCAAATTAACAAACAACCGGTGCCGGATGTTTCTGTTGCTCGTGCATTTTCCTCTGTCAGTCCGTGCCATCATGTGCCAGTTCGCAAATCGCTGCATTCTCCTCTGCAGGAACGATGACAATTTGAATGACTGTCGCCAATGCAGGTCTGTCTCATCCAATGCTCTTGTGAACCTAGCGGGGTACTAAGATATAGATATATATATATTTGCAATGCGCAGCAACTGTTGAATACTTGCGAGGGACACGACAACAAGTAAGTACAAAATGTCATGCATTTTTTAAAAAAATGCTTCAACGTCGAACCATTATATCTCAACCATTTTAAACAATTGCTAACCAATAAATCGTTACGAATGAAGTATGTCTAGTCACTTAATCAAGCGTAAGTCACAAAAAGTGTTCAAGTTCCACCAATGCGCTTTCGTTTCTCGAATTGACTGTCTCTCCATTTGCACACGCATTAGTGAGCGATCAAAAAATTTCGAACATTTACCGATCCGGGCGTGTGAAATGTGTTTAGCAATACGGTTTATCAATGCTGTACAGTATTCTGAAGCATTGTAAAAACTGCGGCGTGCAATTCAAAACAATAGTCAGAGAATACTCAGTATCCTTCTGCTGGTGTCTTTTAAAGATTTAGATTTATTCAACAATTCGGTTGGGAGCAGTTCTATCACCCGCCGTACAGACACAACATCGCACTCTCAGACTATCACTTGTTTTTGAATAGGAAACATGATTTTAAAGTGTGGCACTTTGATAACAATGACAATGCAAAAAAAATGGTGCTCAGTTGTGACTCATTTTACTGGCGGCATCTTCATTTGGACAAGTTCGTTCCTTGCTATGAAAAATATCTAAGTAATGGTTGTGGAAAAATAGTTTACGAAATCCTCTTGCGTGTAAAAAGAAACCTTGTTCTGAATAAAAAAGAATTATATAAGTTCTTCCGAAACGGTACTTACTTTCCGGACATGCCTCGTACACTAAATTGAATTTCTTAATGGTGATTATTTTAATTTCTGTATTTAGATCTCTACTTATTATTACACTGTTGTTAAACGAAGCAATAACGCAAAGTTTTTTTTTTCTTTTGCAGAAGCAACCCTTCATAGAAACTAAAATAGAAAAGCAGCGTACGCGCCGATTGAAACGAATGATCGGCCTGAACTGCGAAGAGAACGCTGACGAGGTGAGATGCTGCCGATATCCCCTGACGGTTGATTTCGAAGAGTTCGGTTGGGACTGGATCATCGCGCCCAAGAGATACGAAGCCAACTACTGCAGTGGAGAGTGCCCGTACGTCTTTCTGCAGAAATATCCTCACACGCATTTGGTACAGCAGGCCAATCCGCAGGGGTCGGCCGGACCCTGTTGTGCACCCAGAAAGATGTCCTCCATCTCCATGCTCTACTTTGACTCTGACTTTAACATCATATACGGAATGCTTCCAGGGATGGTGGTCGATAGATGCGGATGCTCTTAGTCTTCGTCGTCTGACTTGTCATTGTGGTACTTAGAAAGTTGCATCCAAATTATTTATTTGAACGAGAAGGATTTATAAATGTAATTAAATTTTTACTTAAAAAATCTCTTTTATTGGAAGAAGTATCTTGGATAATGCACCATCAAAACAAATCCATAAAATAGGATACTTTTCATCCTCAAGAGGATACTTCAAGTATACTCTTTATGAATATCCGTATAAGGAAAGTTTTTTTTTTGTCTCATAAAATTTCAGATCATTTAAAAAAAATATTATTTATTAATATTGCAAAAATTAAGTAATATACGCCATGCAAAATAATTAAGAACCCAAACCGATCGATGATTTTGGAATGTATCAATTCTACGGAAAGGAAGAGAAATTCCGTAACAGATGGATACCAGAAGTGTTGTACGCAAAATTTGTGATATTATTTATGCCTTCATCACTGCCAGGCGTACAAAAATGAATTGTTGCTGCTGCCACAACTCAAATGAAAAGGGAAAAAAAAGAGAATCTTTTTTATGAATCTCCAATTACTATTTTCGTTCAATGCATTAAAAGTGATCCATACAGCCATTTAACTGACCTGTGATTGTACTACAATATATTTTTCGCAACTCGTCTAGTCTGTTCAGGCTCCTCGCTATTCGAGCCTAATTTTATTTATTTATTTAAAAAAAATGTCTGAAGTCGACCGCAAATGTAGGTTTTGCAAAAGTATCGGCAAGTTCCTAAGTGGACACAGAATGCCACCCTATATATAGATTTTTTTTTTAATTTTTTGGAATACACCATTTTGAATTTTTATAAAATTAGTAATTGAGTGTGTTCATTAGGCTTAAATTATTCACAAATATCTTTACTGTTGTGATGCATCATCACGGCTTTTTATCTGAAACATAGACAGTCGGACCTCTTTTTAACGAAGTCGCTAAATACCGATGAAAAGTTCGTCATAGGGAAAATTCGTTAAATAGAAAATCACCTTTTAAAATACTTAAGCGACACAAAACAGGTTTTAAATTCATAAACACCAGGCATAATTAAAATAGTAATGGATACACATTTATCGTGTAAACTAGTATCTACTATTTATTTTATAAATCTTAAACCATAAAAAAAATCTGCAGGGAAAACAAGAATAGAGAAAAACATTATCCAGTGTTACTCTATCATGCTACATACATTTTCAACAGAAATAAAGATAAATTTATGCATAAAATTATAGATTATATGTTACAAAAGTAATCTTAAACATACATTACATTCTTAAGTTTGATTGCTGCTGATAAAATCCGTTAGTTTTTCGTTTGAAATGCAAACAAAATGGGAAAGGGATTTTACTGCTTTGTCTAAATGTTAAGTGGCTTCGAAAATCATCTCTCCCATGAAACGTGTTAACAAGTTTGAAATGTGATGAAATATTTTGGGAAATAGGGAAAGGGCATCTCAAAGAAAAGTTCGTCAAGTAGAAAATTCACTTCGCTAATTTTACGAAGAAATTTCCAAAATGTTGGTGGTCCCTAGAAAAAAAATCGCAAAATGGAAGTTCGTTGAATAGAAGTCCGACTGTAATTACTTTTTATCAGCTGAATGAAGAAAGAGCTTTTCCTTATCAGAATTATTTTTTACCCATTTGATGTGCAGTGATTAGAAAAAATTATCTTCAAAATTTTGAGATGTGAACTAGCCTACATTACCGAATTATCACAGCTTGCTATGAGATATATATATATATATGATTACTTTTTATTAGCCGAATGAGGACAGAGCTTTTCCTTACCCGTTCCAAATAGTTTTTTTTTTTTTTGCCCATTTGAAATGCAAAATGAAAACTCAATTAAAACCTTGAGAAATGAATACGCTTAAATTTCCGAATTATATACATGTATGTAAGTGTTTGTGTGTGTGTGTTACTGTGGTGATATTTAATGAACAAACTGTTCAGATGGTGTATCCATGTAAAACAAATAATAAGGTCAGCATGAATTTATTATTTTTTTGCTATGAAAGTTTATTTATTTTTTTGTCCATATTTGTTTTGTTTTATAATCGTTGTTACGTCATTTATAAACTGATATTGTTTGAAACTGTCCCTACACAGGGTCCAGTTTGAAAAATCAAGAATCAGTTGAAATTATTTTCACAAAAAAATATATTCAAATTATTATGTAAATAATTGTTTGCAATTCATGTTTGCAGATTAGTATTATACATATTTTTTATTTTTAAACAATTTAAACTTGTTCAGTTACTGCGGCTACCGACAGAAAAAGGATTTTACTTCTGCCATGTTAAACAGGCGGGGAATTTCATAAACACAATTTCCTCATTTAGTTTAATTGAATAACATTTTTGGTTTCATTTAATTCGGTGAAATACGTTCCATTGTACTCGATTTTCAAAATTTTAAATTCCAATTTTATAAATACTTTTAAAACTTTTTCTAAGTAGAATTTTTAAAATATGCTTACAACCTTGAAATTCGAAATTTTATCATTAAATAAAAATAAAAAAATGCTTTAATGAATTTTATTTTTCTATGAATAGTCTTTCATTGTCTCATTTTACTAATTTAAATTAATAAGATGAAACAAATACTAAGTTAATGAATAAGTAAAGAAATTTCTTTCAGACAAATCACCGTAAAACAGCGGTACCAAATTTTTTTTTGTCTCAGGAACTTTAAATGATCGACCCTCTTTTAGCGGAATCCTGAGAAGTAATGAAAAAATTTCATCAACAATTGTGAACATATTAATTAACAAAAGACCATTAATTATTCTCAAAATAAATGACTGTAATATTATTAGTTATTTTAAAAATATTAAGTGAATGAATGAAGATTTTTTTTTTCATCATATCGTTTATCAATATTAGTCTAAAAATTGGGTTTTATTTCAGACAGTTGAATTCGCAGATCTGGTTTTTATAGTTTAGTTCTTAATTTGTTTTTATTGCATGCATAAACTAAAAAAAATGGAAGACATGGTTTATATTAAAATAAAAACGAAAAAGGAGAAAAAAAAACAACGAGAATGATTATTAGAGTAACATATTCTTCATTCAGTTTTTTTTATTTTTTAATCGATGCAAAATAGAATTTTTGTCAAAAACATATATACTTTTCCTAATTCCTATGTTATATTGTTATTAGAATTACATTGTTTTGAAATTTCTTTCTTCTCAAATATTTCAATTTAACAATGTCATAAAAATGGCTAAAATGTTAAATAAATAATGGATTACTAATTGGAAGGGATCATTTTACCCCATTTTCATAATAAGTTTACAGGGCACTAGTGAGAGATAGGCAACCTGACACTCATGAATAACTGTTATAAACTCTCTACAGTTATAAATATAGCAGGTTATTCGCTATATTGTGCTGCGGAACCATAAGGTTCCGCTGAAGAGTCAAAAAGGGTTCTGATAATTGGGACTTTTTATTAACCTATTACGATTTTTGAAGTTGCTTCTAAAGCCCAGACACTTTTTTAAGGCAAGGTGGTATAAATTATTTTAAAATATAGCTTTGCTTCCAGTTTAAGATACTTGAAGTGTGTGTTTTTTCTTCTTCCAAGTGCAAGAGTTTTGAAAAATACCCTTTAAGGATTTGACTAAAAAACAGAATTTTAAATGTTCGTAGCAATTTATCATCATTAATTATTATTTTGAAATATATACAATGAAGGCTGACATTAAAGAACACATTGCTTTACTTTTGAATTCGTGAAAAGGGATCAGTTTATATAACGTCCAGCTACTTTAAGGAAATATTAGATATTGTGTTTATTTTTTAAAGCGCCATAGTTACTTTTCTAAAATTACACTATCAATAATAATTAGTTCTATAAATTATCTATAAAATGCTTTAATACCAACTACAACTATTATTGATACTGCCAACAACTAAGGATTGTATGTACTATTTCATTTTAATACTTAAAGTGGTTATGAATCTTGTAAATTCCTTTTTAATTCTTGGATTTTGAAATATGATTTAATATTATTCTAATGTGATCTACAATGCACTTCAATTAGCCCCTTGGGAAATATTTCCTCGGAAAGAATAAAAGTTGTCAGGTCTGCTTCATATAACCTTAATTAATGGATTATGTTGAAATTATTACTTATTCTGAAATTTATCCATAAATTGGAAATATTTCGATCATTCAAAACAATTCATTATTAAAAATATATATTATGGACTGTGATTACTGAACACCGTTTTCTACAATAAAGGAATAGTGTTTCCTCTCGTGTCTAAAAGAAATTGTTCAGAATCTAATAAACGCTTTTGATTGGTCTTGTTTATTAAGATTATACGATACGAAAGAGTAAATTCTGAACAACTACGTTAACTTTGTATCAAGCCAAATAGTTTTTTTTCCAACGTAATCTTGATATCATGTTTTTGAATCTCTTGAAATAATTCATGCTGACCCCCCTCCTTGCACTTGTGTGAATACTATTTATGATCGTGTTCATAAAATGATTGGAGAGATGAGAGGTGGTGTAAAATTGTAAAGCTATAGGTTAGTATACGCACAAGTAATTTGTTCATTGGCATTGTAAAATTTTCATAGGAGCTTGTTGTGTTGATCGCTTATTCAAAAAGTGATAATAAATTTTTAGTTTTATAATCTTTGGTCTCATTTATTCAAAACATACTCACACCAAACATGAAAGACACATTTTTTTATCAACGCCTAGCAACCACATGAAATGTTTATATTAAATACACTATGTAACTATTCATATTTTGATGTTAATGTTCACTATATATATATATATATATATATATATATATATATATATATATATATATATATATATATATAAAGAGTCCAGATTGTGCATAATTTTCTTTTATTGAGTTGCGATGGTGAAATAGCAGTTTAACCCCTCTCCAAAGCGGGAGAGGGGGAACAGATATCCCGTCTAAGCTGACGGATTTTATTTTAGCAAGATAAACAACAAAAAGCCACGCAAAATCTTGCGCTCTGCGTTTTATAGGATGATTAAAATGAGTAAAAAGGCTCCAGTCATATATCTTTTTTGTATTCTACGCCTCATCAAATTTATTTATTACTCAAAGCAAATCGTTTAATCTTTCCTTATATGGAAGTGAAAGATCTTAAAATAACTTTTCTTTTGAAGTATTAATCTAATTATTATTCATTGGCATGTTTTTAGCCTTGAAGTCCCAAAATAGAATTTCTACCCTTATCTTTTACTAAAGATATTTTATGAAAAGGAATGAAGTTTTAATGCTTTTATTAATACAAAAGTATTTAATTTTTGTATTACATATGCACTTCATATTATTATGAAGGAGAGAAAAAAAATGCAGATATGCACGGGATTTATCTTTGTAATAAAAAAAAATAAGCACTTTTATCACACTTCGAAGGAGGGAAAAAAAAAATCTTTTTCCTATAAAGGAATTTTCCATAGGAGCAAAAGCTCCTCTAATTTTTCGAATAAAAAACGCGCACATATAACAAACGCGCACATACTTCTTCTGTTTTGATTTCACAACTTTTTTTTTTTTTATCACTCGGTGCCGACTCACTATACTATTTTTCTTTCATTTTTTTCACAACATCATGATTAGGCCTTTCGCACACTTGATTAGGACTTTTTAAAACACTAATCGCACACTTCATTGTTTCTGAGGGCACTAACAGGTATTGTAGACACAAACGTTTTCATGGCTGTCACAGTCTTTCAACATTCAGGCAAAAGCGAACGGTCTGTCTCCAGTAGGTACCGGAACTGGTATCGTAAAATCACCGATGAAGCAATTTTTCTCCCAGGTGGGTGAGGAATCCTTCAGGACGGCGTTAGGCGATCTCTTCCGGTTGGGAAGTCTTTTCATTTTCCCCCCACAATCGAGAATTTTTAATCTCAGGAGTCCAATGAATTTTTTTCTTTTCAAAACAAAGGGGGTGAAAAAGGGAGTTCCAAGGCACTGAAGTAGCAGTCAGTTTTGGCCTAGTTCACAATATTAGTATTGCACAAAAATTTTCCTTTTAAGGGGTTTCCTGCACAAAGCAACATCCCTGCCGTCTTATAATATGCGGTGTATCCACACCGATATTTTTTTAGTTAAATGCGTGAAAGCAGCATGATTGAAGAGTCCAGATTGTGCATAATTTTCTTTTATTGAGTTGCGATGGTGAAATAGCAGTTTAACCCCTCTCCAAAGCGGGAGAGGGGGAACAGATATCCCGTCTAAGCTGACGGATTTTATTTTAGCAAGATAAACAACAAAAAGCCACGCAAAATCTTGCGCTCTGCGTTTTATAGGATGATTAAAAAGAGTAAAAAGGCTCCAGTCATATATCTTTTTTGTATTCTTACGCCTCATCAAATTTATTTATTACTCAAAGCAAATCGTTTAATCTTTCCTTATATGGTCGTGAAAGATCTTAAAATAACTTCTCTTTTGAAGTATTAATCTAATTATTATTCATTGGCATGTTTTTAGCCTTGAAGTCCCAAAATAGAATTTCTACCCTTATCTTTTACTAAAGATATTTTATGAAAAGGAATGAAGTTTTAATGCTTTTATTAATACAAAAGTATTTAATTTTTGTATTACACACACATATATATATATATATATATATATATATATATATATATATATATATATATATATATATATGCACGTGACTGATGCCCGTTAAATCAGTCGAGTCGCAAAGTCCTCCATGTTCCCATAACAAATCAATACGTCTGGGGGTACTGGATTGGAGATCGATCGTTCTCTGATTTAGGTCAAAATTACGATCTGTGAATGAATGGGTGTGGCAGAAGTCGAATTCTTGGCCATAGATGGCGCCACTGGAAAACAAGAACAATCGCCTCCTCTGCCTAAAAAGGCATACGAAAACAACGACAATATATATATATATATATATATATATATATATATATATATATATATATATATATATATATATCATAATAAATAAGTACAAAAAGAAAAAAAAACGAAGAAAATTAAGAAAAGCAATCAATTTTATTTACTTCGCATAAGCTGCAAGTAAATAGAACTCATAAAATAATTTAAATCACGGAAAAAATTACAGAACAATGAAAAAAGGAAAATGAAAAATAATAGTAATAAAAATAATAACGTAATAAAAATCTATTACTATTATTATTTTTCCTTTTCTCATTGTTCCGTAATATTTTCCATGTTTTCTCTACATTTTGAACTTGTTTTATGAGTTCCATTTACTTAAACTTTTTTTTTACTTCAAAATTTTAAAAATCCTAATAATTTTAAGAAGACAAAATTATGATACGTGAATTTTACAGTTTGGTAATCACTTTTGACGCACTTTTTTTTAGTCCATTTCATAGTTAATTCAAGTGACTTTTTTGGTAGTCGGATTTCCAATTGTTTCATAAAATCCCGATCTTTTTTATGTACGATATTAAAACGAAAGCTGAGACGAAACATATTAAATTATTTTTCTTAATCTTAAATGCCAGTATTTATCTATATAATTTATGTCAGTATTATATAATTTATGCACGTTTGGGGCATTTATCCGCTGTCGATGCTTAGTTTACTTATCGGTTATGAGTATCATATGTGTTGGGGACTGCTTTTTCGAGTTGTCACCCACACAAACATTAATACCCATGACTAATAAGTACAGTTTTTTATATCATGATGCTTTAAAAAAATATATATATATCCCGATATTTTCACAATTAATCAAATTTCTATTATTTTGGCATCTGTCAATATTTTTCTACTCAAATGAAATTAAAAAGCATTCGAAATAAAGTCGAATTCAATAATTATCGCTTTGTATAATACTCACGATACTGTCCTATTCGATGGACATCTGTTTACATTGTCGGTGATCTGAGTAAATCATAATCATGGCGTTGTCCTACCGAACTTGGCTCTGTTGTCCTTATGACCGTTAAGCATTGATTTTTTTTTCTATTACAAATTTTTCGATAATGTTAATTTTCCTATATCGAACGTACCTCAACATTGAATCAAGTTAGCAAGTCTTGTATACACTCAGAGTTGGCCAAAAATGTAATCGATAACATTTTTTTGATTACAATAACAATTACTTGTAATCATGATTACAGGGTAACATAATTTTGGTTACAGCTGTAATCGTGATTACAACAAATAATTACAGTAATCAATTACTTGTAATCGTGATTACAACCTTGATAACAGCTGTAATCATGATTACATAGTCGATTACAGTAGTCAATTACTTGTAATCGTGATTACAATAATTGATCATAGGAATCAATTACCTGTAATCGTGATTACAATAATTGATCACAGTAATCAATTGCTTGTAATCTTGATTACAATTCATCAAAATTTTGATTGCAACTGTAATCATGTAATTGCGATTACAAGTAATCACAACAAAAGCGATTACGAGTAATTATGATTACAAGTAATCAAAATATATGGTTACATGTAATCATGATTAGAAGTAATTGTGACTACTTGTAATCAAACTTTACGATTACAAGTTATTACGATTGTATACTGTATGCAAATTCATTATGCAAGTATGTATGGGTTTTATGTACATAGAATGCATAAAAAGTATTTTGAAAAAAAAGAAAATGCTGTTTCCACGACAGTACGCGATTTTAATCTGTGGCAATGGTTCCCATCAATGAAAATTCGTCTTTTCGTTGGAATTACGCGATGCCAGAAAAGGGGAATTGCTTTTAACGAAGAAAATTTGCTAGCTGTAGAAAAAGACAAAATCGGTGTTTTCGTTCTTAGCGGACACAGACTAACTTTTGCTTTCATGTATAGAGTGAAAATATTAAACTATAAATAAATGTAATAAAATAGATAATGTGAGTTTATAGTTTTATTCTAATATAAATGGAGATAAAAGTTTTCGTTTATAAAAGGTTTAGAGAATAGTAATTCTTCACAAATATGACATTTCAAGGGTCAGCGAAACGTAAAAGATGGATTGGTGGTCAGATCTTGAAGGCTTCTTTTTATTATGAAGGGATAAACTCTGTTCTTAAGAGGAAGCCATAACACGAAAGAAAGTTTTCATTGCAAATTATTTCTCCTACATTACTTATTTAAAACTTTAAAAAGAGGAGAGAAATTCGAGAAAACCTAGAGTTTGTCATCAATTGCGGGAGAAAATACTTCAAAATATTAAAATGCAAACAAATTATTCGAAGAGAATTTCTCCGAATCCTAAATTATCACCTCATAATTTATTTTCATTTGCATATTTTAAAAGTTTTCTTCTCAGTCTTTGCAACTTAATGCCCTGCTCTAGGTTTGTCTGCTTTTTCTGCACTTTAAATTAGTAATGGAAGGAGAATTCGTGTCCTCTTAATAATAACGGTCATCTTACAAAAATGTTCAGCTTGACAGGCTCAACTGTATTTTGTAGTAAAATGTTTATGGCAGAAGCCTTTAAAGAAAATTGATTAGATATTTACAGAAATTTTTGTGAATTTCTTCATTGTCTTAAGTTGGACGTCACGCCGTCCTCCGGTATTACATAAGATTACCTCTCATATATAAGAGTGTCGTAAGTTACGAAAGTGTCAAAAGATTCCTAACATCTTATTTGTTTATTTACTATTTTCTTTTCTATTTATTTTAAAACAACCACGTAAAGTGCTGTTATCGAAGCTAGACAGAAGATATGTTACTTTCTATGCACAATCCCAGTGTTCTGCGATAATTTTTACTGACAAAAGGAATAGGGGGGAGTGGAGGCACTCTAAGCTAAAAGAACCATGCTTCTTTCGGATAGAACAACATTTCTTTTCTTTTGACAGACTTCGCAAGTAAACAAACAAAACAAAAAAGTTTACATTAGTTATTTATTTCACTTACATAAATTGAAAAGATACTTTGTAACATATCATCTGATAACATTTTTTTTAAATTACTATTATCTAATCTTATGCGGTACCAAAATCATGGGTATTTCTCTATCTGTAAGGCATGAATCATGGGTAAATACGTTGGGTTTAATGTAAAATTTAAAAAAAAAAGAAAATATGCATTGACTTTTACATAGAAGCTTTCATGCATTTAGGAAAGAAAGTTTTTATTTAATTTTTTAACACGGTAAAATACATTTATGCTAAACATTTTTTTTTGTCATTCGATTTTCAAAGTTTTTGATCTGCAGAGATAGTTTTATATAAGTTAGTGAAGAATCCAATAGATTTGTATAAACATCGGTAGTTGTTTTGTTGCTTAATTCGTATAAAACTTTTATAACTAAGTAATTTCACATACTTTGAAGATTTGCAGACTTATTTGCCTTGTTTTTTTTCCGGAAAGAGTGAAATAATTAGATTTTCGTTTCTTATTTATCTAAATCATAATTTGGAATCATCTTGTTTCCTACAAGAATCGTATGTTTGGGCTTTTGTAAAGACTTTATATTCTGTCACGCGTGCTTCAGAAAAGACGTTTATCTCTAGTTAATGCTATAAGGTTCTGGCTAATGCCAAATTTCCTGGCAATTCACTTAGTATTATTAGTAAAAGTAAAACAAAATTTAGTGTAGTTGTATGTAAAGCTTTTTTTTCTAATTAATGCAAATCATATTAACATAATGATAAACCATACAGAGAGCTATCGTGAAGCCGTGCATCAAATCACCCAAAAATGCTACATTCATAATGTTACATTCATAAGCCAAAATTATTTTTAATGGGGTCAAACCAACACCTCCAAGAATAATGAAGGCTCAGCACGGATCAAATTAGTAGTCCGATGTGACGAAGTTAACTGCGCAGTTGATAAAAAATAAGAAAGATGTCATTACGTTCGGGGTACTAAGCTGCGCAGTGATTGAAAATACGAAATATGTCATTACGTTTGGACTACTAAAGGATATTTATGGTAACCCGTGCAGAGGCCTACTCTTTTCTAGGAGGTATTGGTCAAACACAGTAAAAGAAAAATCACTTTTAAATTTTATGCTCGATAAAGTGGGGTGTTCTTGGGATTTTTTGTAAGAATATTTTTATACAACAATACAGGGAAATTTTATAATTGCCAAGTTTTGGCATCAACCGGAAAATGAAAAAAAAAGTGAAGAAAGAAAAATTTCAGGAGGGGAGGAAAATTTAAAGGGTACAACTTATAGCAACTCCGATACCAATACCCATAAGCAATACATCTTATTATTTCTATTTTAAGAAAGAAACTTTTTGGCCCCTAGGTGATAATTTGGTTACTAATTTGAAATGAATTGTTTAATCAAATCTAGGACAGGTAGTTTACAAATAAGTAAGGTCATCGCATATATGGTTATGTCATAGTTCAGAAAGTAAAGTCATTATATGTAGTAAGCTTCTATGTGAGCCATGGTGGCTATGGGGATAGAACGCTCGCCTTCTAATGAAGTGACCCGGGTTTGAATCCTGGCGATACCTGTGGGATACAAATCTCGCACCCGGCTCGTACCAACCACAGTGTAGGCATAGAAATATCCTAAGTGATAGACGGATCATGGGTTAGCTTTCCTTTGCCGACAGGCTAATCGTGGAAGGTTTTCCTCACCGTGTAACTCAAATGCGAGTTAGTTCTATCAAAAAGTCGTCCACGAAGGCAAAACTTCACTCAATACTTGATCTAGGAGTTCCCTTTTGCATAGGGTTCGAAATTACTGGACTACGGAGTTGAGCATTAGTAGTTGTAAACTCAAAATTTGGGTTGGCTGTTCAACAGTGGTTGTAAAATAAAACAAGCTTCCGTAGAGCTGTGGTGGCTCAGGGGATAGAGCTCTCACTTTCCAATAAGGTGAACCGATTTCGAATCCTAGCGACGGTTGGTCAATACAAGTTTGGCGCCGGCTTGCAACGATCCCTGTGCTGGCTTAAAATATCCTCAGTGGTAGACAGTTCATAGGTTAGAACTCCCTAATCATCCGTCGGAAGATTTTCCTCTCCATGTAAAACAAATGCACAAATCTTCCTCGCAAAGATTTTAACCTCTGGCCATAATCGTACACCTGCAGATTAATAGAGTTTTGACAAAAACTTTTCATTCTTTTCATAATAATGTCGAAAATAAGACTGATACAATGAAAAAAAAACATTTGGAAAGTAGTGGGGCCCGGGGCTTCGTTATACGCTTGCTTTCCAACTAGGGGACCCATATTTAAATCCCAGCGAAGGCTAGTCGATACGAATTCAGACCATAAAATATCCTCAGTGGTAGACGGATCACGGGTTAGAACTCCCTAGTCATCAGGCTAACCGCGGGAGGTATCCCTGGTTTTAGTCTCCATGTAATGCAAACGCGGATTAGTTCCAGCAAAAAGTTCTCCACTCTCAATAGTAGGTCAGCTGTTCAACAATGGCTATAAAATGAGATAAAATAAGCTTATATATATATATATACATAACATATTATTCTAATCGAAATACTTTCTCACACTTTTAAAAGCCACATCTTGTTCTTAAATCTATTTTTAGCTCAAGTATGCATTCAATTATAGGCAGGACATTTTTCCCTTTGCTATGTGTGGGAAGCGCTCGATCTATTTCACAAACCAATAGCAACTACTAAGATTTCCCTCTTTCCCTAAATTAAGACATTTTACGGATTTTGCTTTGCAAGATTTTCCCTAACATATAACCAAGGAGCACAACTTTTCGTGTTCACTTTCACTCATTCTCATGACTGCTGTTGTCTAATAATTAATAAATAAATTTTTTACCCTCCTTCCCGACTTAAGACCTGTTTTAATCCTTCCACTCGGCAACGTCGTTATATATATATATATATATATATATATATATATATATATATATATATATATATATATATATATATATATATATATATATATATATATATATATATATATATATATATATATATATATATATATATATATATATATATATATATATATATATATATATATATATATATATATATATATATATATATATATATATACCACTTTGCTTCTGCTCTCTTTGCCTCTAATTTGGAAAAAAACGTTCGGAAAATGACGGTTTTGCTTAGATAAAAATAAGAGTGCTACGCCATTCATTTTAAAATAAGATGCTTGAAATATGGCGGTTCATAATTTCGGCGGTTCGAAAATGTATCTATTTACATTTTTGTAATGTGGATGTAAACATTTAATGCTGTATGGGCTGAATTCTTCTCATGAAATGCGAGCTGAAATAATTTTAAACATAATTGCGTATGCAGTCCTTGACCAAAGTATGAGACTCACTAAGAAACTTTATTATCGCACTTAATCATCAATTGATACTATACAACTTTTTTTTTGTTTTTACCTGACAGAAACTGGTTTTACTTGTTTACGCTCGTCTGTCAATTTGTTGAATTAGACGATATTAATATGAAATATTTAGTATCTATATTATATAAAACGCTAATACGTACGTATGTATGTATGTATCAATAAAACCGATGATATTTCTTTTCTCGCGCTGGCAACAGTTTTCATTTTTAATTGATTGGATTCGGCGCGCAAGAGTACGTAGTGAGCAATAGGGCTGGGCAATGTCAGAATTTCGATATTGTGGTATATTGTGAGCTTCATATCACGATATTATGATATACCGCGGTAATTAAATTGTTATGTATATTATAAATGCTAAGACTATTTTGCAATTAAAAATTAATGTGTTTAAAGAGCATCATTTAAAAAAAATGGGGTACTTATCCTATATTAGCTCGCAGCATAATTATCCCATGGAATCAACTAATTATAAAGCATCATTATTTTAAAACAGAAAAATTTTATTAATATAAACATCAATTACTAATATAAACATCAACACAATTATAAACATCAAAACAGTTATAAACATCAACACAATTATAAACATCAACAATTATAAATATCAACACAATTATAAGCATCACAAGGAGATCCGACAATCTCGGATATTTTTAAAATCAGAAGCACGCTATTCTCAAAATGAAACCAAAATCAGTAACTAAGTATACCATGGAGGGTTGATATAACGCGCGGGTGTTTGAAATCCGATATCGCCAATACCACGGATATGACGCATGCGCTTTAAAGTCAAATGATACCACAATATATTGTAGGAGAAATTTCTAGCTGCCGAGAGGAGGTACCGTAAATATTACGCGCAAGCCTTTGAGTTCTTCACCCCTAAATCAATCACGTGCCATACCAATACCTCCTAGATACCATACCATACCGCCACTTCCTCGCCGCCGGTCGGCCGAAGATATTGGCTAGCGGTGAGTACCGAGAGGTGCAGGCATACCGAAGTTCAATAACTCGGTATTGCCGAAGAATATACTTCTGAATATCATTACCGCGGTATCAAAGAAATACCGGTAAATGACGGTATTACGGTATATTGCCCAGGCCTAGTGAGCAACCAGATAACAATAACCAGAGTGAGCATTATCAGGTTGTTCAATTCAGATTCATGCACTAAAAACATGACAATATTTAATTTAAACTCAATTAGGAATTAATTAATTAATTGAAGTGAGAATGCTTTAAAAGGCCGCTGTTGAATTGATATTTTTCTACTGGGAGCTACCTAAACGTCTAAAAAACGTTTACGTGTTTCTATTGAATGCATTGAATTTTTTTATATTTCGCGTTTATTTATGCATTGAATTTTCACGCTTTAAAATGCAGAATATTAGTGAAGCAATATTTGATAATTTATTTTGCTAATATGTTTCTTATTTAGCTAATGTTTTGATTTTTTCACCATGTACAATCTAAATAGCTAATATACTTTTTTAAAAGCCAACAAGAACGTTGGTAGAATTCATCTACATAAGTACAATACTATGTCTTTGATGATAAAATACTATGTCTTTGATGATAATATATTATGTCTTTGTGCTAGAACATTGTGTTCATTGGCGAGCGAGCGCAGCTAGCCATGGTTCACGGCGTGAACCACATAGGATTGCGTAGCAATTCTCGGGGGTTGGCGAGCGTTAGCGAGCAGGAGGCGGAGCCTCCTAGTATCAGGTATTACATTAGTGTATTATAATAATTAGCCGCACTGTAGTGTTTTAATAATGGCATATTTTACACTAGTTTATATGTTATACTTTTATATTTAAACATACATGTAATGGGTTTTTATACAGGAGATTTTTTATATACTTCCGGTTTGTATTTACTTTTAACGTATTGCGTTACAATGTTAACCAATTAAAACACGAACGTAAACAAGTGCAAACCGGTTTCAGTCGCGTAAACACAAAAAAGCTGCATAATATTACATTATAATTAAGATTTTACATAGAATCTTTAGTGTGTCTAATAATTCAGCCAGGGACACTGTAGTATTACTGGTTTATGAAGCTCTGTACAAAGATTGGTAACATGAAAAGCATATTTATTAAAAATTTAAGTGCAATTTCTTCTCGTTGTCATATTTGATGTCATACACACCTGTGTTGCTCACATCTCTGACTATTTAAATCTTACTGATTGATTGTTAGTAGGCCGATGTACGCTTGATTCTAAAAAATAATTGCCAAACATTATTGGGTGGTGGCAGGGGTCTGTTTAGAAGAAATTTGGGTCCATTAACGAACCCTTCACACAATATCTTTTCATAAAAACGGACCCTTCACAAAATATTTCGACTTAAAAACAGACCCTTCACAAAATGATTTTTCTTTTAATATGGACCCTTCCCAAATTTGTTTATCTTCATTATCGTTTTGTTAATTGAATAAACCCTTCCCAGGGCAGAAAACAAGAAAGATGGATGTAAACGAATTAAGTTTTGTCTTCGGCAGACGATCCTTCCATTATTCGTCCGAAATGAATATTATGCGTTCAGCAGTATAGGTTAAATACCAAATATTTGTATGTTGCATCTCTAATTTAGAAGCAGCAATTGCTGTTTAGTTTTGAAAATTTAATTTTTTTATTATAATTTTACAGTGCCGAGCATAATCTTGTATCTATTTACAATTTAAAAACTCCTTAAAAAAAGTTTTTTGAAATAACCGAAACCTTATTTGCACAAGTTCATAAAGGCAGGACTCTGGTTGAAAGAATGTGAGTAATTTTTTCACAAAAACTGGACCTTTCACAAAATGCCCGGACAGACCCCTGGTTGGTGAGCGATAGCGAACAGGGAAATGAAAGACCATTCATTTTATTTAAAAGAAGAATTTTTTTTATTTTTAAACAGAGTGAGACAGGTGATTTGAAAATTGGAGCAAACGAAAAGAACTACTACTCTCTATAAAGGAGTAGTGGTTTGAGAGAAGTCGGACCAATCTAATCTCTCACCCCAAATGATTGCGCCCTTGAATAACGATTATCTTCAGAAATGACGACCAATCACCAAAAGATATTTTTAGACTTCTACAGCAGCTGATTGTAGGAGAGAAGCACTTGACATCCTTTGGGGGCATAAACGACGTTCCCTTTTTATCTTTAAGCGTGATCTCATGATTTATCTAAGAAATACTCTCTCACGACATTCGTTTCTTGCAATGGGAACACAAAAGATTTTTCTATTTCATAACCAGGAACTTTTTTAGTCATCATTGAATATTGGTACAAACAGCGATTCCCTTTCTTTCTGCTTCTACGGAAGAGATCAACATTCTTTCGATGCACAGTGGGCCAGCATCCAAGGTTTCGTGGCCAAAATTAGTAATTCGATAAAATTTGTTTCAAAATTTATTTAGGGGTTTTTATGTGCAGGTAAATTGAATTTATAGTTGAAATTTTGAAATACACTAAAAATACCCAAGGAAACAAAATGGCGACTGAAATATGGCGAGCAAAAATAAAAGAAATAATATAGTACGTTTAAATAATTAAACATAGCAATGGAAATATAATAATTTTCGTCATTTTATATTAAAAATGAAAAGCAAATTATATTTCCGAAGTAATATTACAAAATAACGCGGAAACATGAGAGAAAAAAACATAATTTTTGTTTCTCGGTATATTTAGTCCACCTTTGCAATACGGGCAAAATGGGGTAGGTTTTTTCGAAAGAAGAAACATCAAAGAAGACAACGAAAAAAAGTTTAGCTAATTACCTCGTGGAACTTTTTGAAACTAAGTTTCGAAAGTCATTCAAACATTGTAAAATGTCTAATGATAAGATATAAACTATAAGTTTGTCAAGAGTATTAACTAATCCAACACATTGAAAAATTGCACTATAATTTCAGACTAATTACTCTGATGAAAATGTAACAGTAAGGTGAAATTCCTATATATATTTCAGAAATAAAAAATTTAAAAGTTACATTTAAAAAGAAAAATTTAACATATTTCTCATTAAATTATACTCTCGTCGGTCCAAAAAGTAAATCATAATGTTTGGAATGATTATGAGTACTTAATTTGGACTACATTAAAACTGCCTACACATATTTTAGTTCAAAATATAATTTTTGACTTCTGACCAAAGATCATGGTCTGATAATGATCACATTTCTACAAAGACTGTTGCGTAGTAAGTTCAATCAGAATAACCATTCAAATTTCAAAAGAGTACCTAACATTTTAGATTGGCATTTTTGTGTCAGAAAAAGTGACAAAAACTAAATGTTTCGGTTTTGATAGCTTTACTGCATTTCTAACTAACACTGCTAGTTTTTACCCGGGAAAATATCGAAACAATCAAGACAACACAAGTTGTTAGAAAAAATAATAAGAATAATTATAAGAATTACAATTTTCATAATTATACGAAATATAGAAAGAATAATTATAAGAATTATAGAAAGAATAATAATTAGAAGAAATTTGTTTGCGGAAAATGTACAATGTAAAAAAACAGCATTGAACAATGAATTAAAAACTCTTATTTTTTGTGTTTGTAATACATAAAAATTGCCAATATACAATTTTGTTTAATTATAATGAAGTTTCTTTAGTGTATTTCCTTCCTAACATCGTTTGACCGGCTATGGTAGAATGTTTCCATGTTGGTATGTTTAGTGTTAAAGCCGCCTGTAATCTTAAAAAAATTTCAGAAGAGTTCCCACCCCCAAAAAAAAAAATTTCATGTTTTTTACAATTGCATAATTTTTAAAATAACATATTTCAACATACAAATGTTTCTGTAACCTAAAATTGCAACCCCCCTCCCTGATTGGATCGAGACAGAGCCGGTTAAAAATTGCAGAGCTTAACATTTAGTTTTAGTTTGTATTCCAATTTAAAGAACTATTATTATTTGATTAAAAAGTTGATTTATTGACTCATTTGTATGTCGTGCACTCGAGGTCAATTAAACAAAAGCCCAGTGAGTTGAGTTAAAGAGAAAAAGGACGACTACACGCTTAGCGACCACTCGATAGAAACACAGTGGAACGGAGAAAGGAAAGAAAAAAAAAAGTTTTACATTAAAGTGAGGATAAGCAAATAATGGGCAGTTTGCTCAAGATCATTCCGTGCAGACATCGGGGAGCCCCCTTCTTTATTGAAAAGAACTATTTCCGCATTCGATAAAAAGCTCGTTTTTATCTCTACTCAAAAAATTCTACAAATACTTAAAAAGGTGACTAAACTTGCGCTAATGGCATAGCTTAAACGACGACAGTTACAAAATGTTAAATCATTGTAACAAGAGCTGATTGGATTAAAATACTCCTTCCGTAAGACGCGAGCACTGTTCGAAACAACATTGAAACAAACTTTATTCTTTTTTTAAACACCAACGTCGTCAGTAGGACGAATTTCTGACGAAGCACGCGAACAAGGTTTTGGGACAAATAATGATGAATATTATTTGCAATTGAAGTAATAAAAGGGTAAATAACGTCTATGGCCTCAATAATAATATTTTTGAAACATTCGTTTTTTGAGACACTAATATTTCGACGGATCATTCTTATTTTCCATGGAAAATGTGCTCGAATTAATAAGTCAAAAAAAAAAAAAAAAAATCCGGCAAATCATCTCGATAGTTGACATTCTGGATCTCGTTAAAATTTTCAGATAAAACTATCAGTCATGTTATTCTGTGAATAAAAAAATTTTTTTTTGTAGTTTTGGGGGTCAAAACTAAAGATTTTCCAGAATTTTGAGTATAGATAGATACATAAATCAAAGTTTTTTTCGACTATTATAAATAAAACAATAAATATTTACTTAAAGTTATTCTGGCATGGAATTATTTTTGGATAAACAAATTTTATAATTTTATGCTGAGATTTTTCAATTCGCCTTAAACGTTCTCAAGATACGGCAAACTATATAAAAAATAAACTTAACTAAACCAAACTTTGGATCTCTCTCCTGGAATCATATTTCCGAGATAGCGATTAGTTATATCCTGGGGACAGAATGTCGAAAAAGCATATGTTTGTTCACACGTTTATGTGTCTGATTTCGTATCTTAAAATATCATCTGCTCTAATTACTTAGCATAATTGATATCCCCCCTTCGAACCGCTAAGATGGTGTCCTCAAATGTGAACACTAGATCAGAATTTATTTAGGGTGGTCCGTTTATTTATTGCGCTCTTCTCATAGGGTTCTTCGAAAGTTGATTCACTATTTTAGAATAATTTTATCATATTTATTGAAAGTTTGCCACACAAAAAAAAAACTTTTTTTTAATATAATCAGACTGAATAAATTTTAAATACAATCAGACTTGATAAATCAGACTGAATTCAGATCAGATTGAATCAGAATTTTTATTTCTAAAGTTTCTGGGGATAAGAGCTTTCGATAATGTTAACTTTCATCTATCAAAAGATACCTCAAGATTGAATCAAGTTAGCAAGTCTTATATGCACTCAGAGTTGGCCAAAAATGTAATCGATTACAGTAATCAATTACTTGTGATCATGATTACAAGGTAACATAGTTTTGATTACAGCTGTAATCGTGATTACAACAAATAATTACTGTAATTAATTACTTGTAATCGTGATTACAACTTTGATTACAGCTGTAATCATGATTACATAGTCGATTACAGTAATCAATTGCTTGTAATCGTGATTACAATAATTGATCACAGGAATCAATTACCTGTAATCGTGATTACAATAATTGATCACAATATATTTAAGATATAAATACGCCTAATGTACGTACAATCGTACACAAATGTATTATGCATATTTGGATACATACATTGAACATGAGCATATTGTGTATATGTACATCCATACATTGGATATGCATATCATGTACATGTATATATACATATATTGTACATACTGCATATATACCTATATTGTACATGTATACATATATTATTCTGTTCATAAAGGAATTGTACATGCATGCATGGGACATACATTGTACAGACAATGTATGTATGTTTGTACAAACAACGAGTACTTGTATATACATGAGTACATGAACATAGATATACATTTTACATACACAAATATTTGCATAAAATGCATATATTCATTGTGTATAAATGTACCTGCCTACATTGTCTGCACATACATACGTAATTATTAGCTATATACATACGTACATAGATTTTGTACTTAAAATATAAGTGTATGTACAGTCCGCAAAAAAAAAAAAAAGATATCACCCTGAATAACTTTCGTTCTAATGATCGGATTTTCACGAACTAAGTGTCAATCTTAATGGTTCCGGGGGGTGACCTCAAATATGTTAATTAATTAGTGCTAACTATTAATTAAGTTATGAAATCAGGCACAAAAACGTACTTTCTCTAAATAAACATGTGTTGTTTTTTTTTACAAATTTGGAATCCAGACACTTGAATTAGGGGGGTAGACAAAATGTTGAAAAAATTGGGTCTTAAATTGGGTCACAATAAAGGTTTATATATTTGGCGATATATAAGCAACCAGAAAACCGCCAAAAAAAGTCGCCAGCGCAAATTAATATTTTAAGGTAACCCATTGACTAATTCAAAAGAAGAAGACTTAATTTCCCTTGGTTGCTAAGCAACCAATTTCTGACTGTAAAAAAATTTTAAATAATGCTCTGTGATTGCTCGGAGAGGTTTAATAGAAATATCTCAAATTTAATAGAAAATATCTCAAAGTTTCTAGGATATAGACAATTTTTAAGCTAATTTCTGTCCAAAAAGCAAAATCTCCTTTGAAAAGAAAATTTGAATCGATTTATAAATTATTTATGATTTTCTAAGTTTTTAGAATTTAAATACATGAACTTTTTATCTGATATTATTTAGATTATATTGTTTTTGTTATACTTATTCGAGTATTTCATACTAAAATCAAATTAACATAACTTATTATGGCTATATACAAAATTTTAGGGATAATCATTTTTACAGCTTTAATCGAGTGTTCTAGGCAAGAAAGTTTGAAGAAAAAGAATTGCTTGAAAATTAAAATGTATATTGTATAGTAATTCTAATGCACATTCACAAGGTTTTCTATAAGTTACGATATTTCTTTCTTCTATAACTCAAGGAATTGCTGAATGTTTAGTGGTATTTTAAAAACATTGAAATATGTTATGTTTAAGAATAAGATATTGAAATAATATGTTGCATATTGTAAGATTCATTTTTTAAAAAATCGCTTCATTCTGCTAGATATTTAGGTTACAAGGCTTTCTTTGGATAAAGATGATTAGCAAATACCATCCTCATCTTTCGATACATTCTGAAACTTACATTCGCAAATTCACCATAAAATGTCGCAGAGCATATTCTTCAAATACGATTACAGCTAGATTTACCACCAAATACTGCTACTTTGTTTTCTTATATATGTTACCGGACAAGGTATGAAACGCCGGTATTGAATAGAATGCGTAGGCATTCTATACTATGCCTGATGTTTTCAGCAAAGTATGAAATGTGAGAGGCATTACATACTTTCCCTAGGCATTCTATAGAATGACAAATGTTATTTAGGCAAAATATGAAAAAAAACATACTGATGAGGTCATTATGTTATATTAATGATGTGCATGTTACTGTGAATGATCGAAATCGGTGGTTGTTGACTTTCACCGGTGAATGTTGACAATCACATAGTCGCTTTGGTGAATGTCCGAAATACTTATTACATCCGATTTGATATTAATTTATTCGTGGATATAATAACAATTATTCGATATTTTAATACTTACTGATGATAGATTAGAAGAAACATCAGTGTTTGGAGTATCAGGCTAATATATATCCGGCAATGGCACTGAACCTTAAAAAAACATCGGTGTGGGATATACCGGGCAGTGGCACTTGACCTTAAAAAAGCATCAGTGTCTGGTATACCGGGCAAATGTATACCAGGCAGTGACACTTGACCTTAAAAAAACATCAGTGTCTGGTATACCAGGCAAATGTATACCGGGCAGTGGCAATTAACTAGAACTAGTATGACTAGACCTTTGGTAAATGTCCGAAATATATACTAAGTCTAGTTAAGTGCCACATCCCGGTAATACATTTGTCCGGTATATCCTACACTGATGTTTTTTTAAGGTCAAGTGCCACTGCCTGGTATACATTTGACCGGTATACCCTACAATGATGTTTTTTTAAGGACAAGTGTCACTGCCCGGTATACCCTACACTGAAGTTTTTTTAAGGTCAAGTGCCATTGCCCGGTATGCATTTGTCCGGTTTACCCTACACTGATGTTTCTTCTAATCTATCGTCAGTGAGTGTTAAAATATTGATTAAATGTAATTATATCAGCGAATAAATTAATATCAAATCGGATGTAAAAAATATTTCAGACAATCACCAAAGCGACTGTGTGATTGTTGACATTCACCGGTGAAAGTCGACATTCTCCAGATTTCGGTCATTCACAATAACATGCATTTCTCAAAAATAAAAATGTCATTCTGAAAAAAGAAAACTGAGAGTTCCATTAAAAAACATTTATTCAAAATGTGTAAAGAAAAGTAAAAAGTTGTGCATGACATAATTTATGCCTGTCTTATTAAGGGAAACAAAATTTTCACATAAAAAATAAGAAAATAACCTAATTGTCATTTTTGAATGACATTTTGGCGAATGCATTTTATACTTTGCCTGTTTCTCATTTGGCATTCTATAGAATGCCTAGGAAATGTGTGAAATATACACCGAAGAGACATTACATTATAGCCACCCTGCTAATAACACGTAGGACGACCTTTAGCCCTCAAAACTGCTAGCACCCGCCGTGTTATTGATTCCACAAGGTGCTGATAGAGTCTGAGGTATCTGGTACCAAGTGGTCCTGCAATTCCCTCACATTGCGAGGGGGTAGCGTGGCAGTATGAATTTGGTTTTCCAAGTAGGACCACAAATGCTCTATTGGATTAAGGTCAGGTGAATTTGGGGGCCAAGATATGACTTGAAAGTCACTGAAATGTTCCTCGAATCAATCTATGACGTGAAAAATTAATTAGTATATTAATGATGAAATAATAAACGTAGTAGGGTAAAAAATAAGATTTTCAAAAATGTTTAAATTTAATTAAATAGTTGGTAAAATAGTTCTGCGAAACACTTCAGGATAAGTGATTAAAGCGATATATAAGATGTTGAGAAATTTGCAATGATGTGAGAGATGTTTAAAAATGTTGACTACGTATTTTTATTATTATTTATAAAACATATATTCAAGAAATTGATAAATATTTTATTCCAAATCTATTCATACGTATGTATATTATAGAAATTGTATCAGTTATTGAGAAAAAAAACTAAAAAATAATCACATTAAATAAGCAAAATCTGGTGTATAATCATATTCTATCACAAGAATGCTTTTATAAAACTCGACATTCGTTGATTAAAATGTTTTATTCAAATTTCTTTACTAAATTTCAAATAGAATTTTAGACGACTTAAAAATGAACATCGTATTTTATAGTTTTAAAGAAATAAAAATAAAAAGATTAGCAAACGATTATTAGCGAAAAAAATATGAATGAAATTTTACGCCACTCGCGCTAAGTCAAGTTCCTATTAAGTTTATCACATTTTAATATTAATCACCCCATTAAATCATTTCTTCATTGTCGCCAAATTATTTTTTTTTAAATAATTAATTTAAATTTTTCTCATCTTCTAATAAATAAAAACAATAGAAACTTTAGATTTTTCAATTGAAAAATATGTAGATTAAAATGGTATAGAAAAATTCCTACCTTATAATTCGAAATTTTTTCATCCTCACTTTAATTAAATGATAAAAAATAATAAATAATTATTAAAAATTATTTTTTTCATGAAATTATCTTTGGGTAAATGAGTTTTATGAGTGGGTGCAATTTTTTTTTGAATTGCTTCATTAGTTTTTAAAATATGACTGAAAACGCAAAAAACGAAATTAACATTAGAGGGTCCAAACTTTGAATCGCTCTCCTGAACAAACTTTGGGGACCACATTTCCCAGATTGCGACTACCCCCTATATTTTGAAAATAAGGAATCCAAATATGCAAAAAAAATTTTATGTTACTAAAACTTGCAGGTTCTTTTTCAAATTTTCATAATGTGAAATGATTTTCACACTAAACTTTTCTTGGCATAAAACAAATTTATTTAAACACCTACTATGCCACATCACACACATAAATTTAAGTATATAAAAAAAATTACTACGAATCACATAATCAAAAAGCGCTTCGCTCCTTCCTCCCACATACTAATCCTTTTTACACCACTCTCCATCAGAAGCGAGATTCTTTTTTAATTAATTCTTAAGTTTTGTTCATATTTTGTAGCGCCATCTAGTGGTGGCAAACCTTACAATGTTTATTCAGAGAAAGTACGTTTTTATGTCTGATTTCGTAACTTAATTAATAGTTAGCACTAATTAATTAACATATTTGAGGTCACCCCCCGGAACCATTAAGATTGGCACTTAGTTCGTGAAAATCCGATCATTAGAACGAAAGTTATTCAGGGTGATATCTTTTTTTTTTTGCGGACTGTACATGTATGTGTAACTTAAATGTCTGTACATATGCATTAGATAAAATCATATGTACATATGTTTTAGTTACATTCATTTGTACGTATACAAATACGTACAAAATGTAATACATGTAAATACGTACAAAATGTATCATTATAAGATACATTATACTATCTACTGTAAAATATAATCATTTATAAGAATACAATAGTCTTGTAATCGTGTATTTAGATTACATGTAATCATATATTATGATTACTTGTAATCACGATTACAAGTAATCGTGATTACTTTGTTTTCACTTGTAATCACGATTACAAGTAATTGATTACAGTAATTGGTTATGTAATCACGATTATAGTTGTAATCAAAATTATGAATGTTTGTAATCATGATTACAAGTAATTGATTACTGTAATCGAGTATTGTAATCAAGATTACAGTTGTAATCAAAATTTTTAATCATGATTACGAGTAATTGAAAAATTTAATCGATTGCATTTTTTGCAATCGATTGCTCTACTCTGGTGTAATCAAAAATTTTGATTGCTTGTAATCGCGATTAATTTTAATCGATTACATAGCTGTAATTATCTGTAATCAGTTACAGTTGTAATCGATTTCTGTAATCGACGGCCAACTCTGTATACACTCTATGGCCAAAAATTTCCAAACACCGGAGCGTCCTGAGGCACCTATTAATAGGATGTTGCTCTCCCTTTTGCATCCATGACATCCTGCACTGGAAGACTTTCTACCAGTGGTTGATAGGTGGCCATAAGAATTGACTTCCAGGCTTCCATTACAACTGAAGTGAATGCGTGCAGTGAGGAGGGTCTATATTGCTGGCTACGTAATCTGCACTCTAATTCATTCCAAAGGTGTTCGATAGGATTTAGATCGGGGCAATCAGAATAGCCAATCCAATTTTTGAACACCCATTTTTTCAAACCACGTCTCTTAGGCCAGAATAGCCTGGTTGGTAGGGCACTGGGCCCATATTCAATAGTTCGTCGGTTCGATCCCCGCCGGCCGATGACTCCCCGTGTAGTAAATGGTGAGTGAGGCACGTTAAATCTGCCGAGTCGCAAAGTCCTCCATGTTCCCATAACAAATCAATACCTCTGAGGGTACTGATCCAGGAGTTTCCCGGTCTTCTGGTTTGATTAAAAATGACAAGGCTACGGGGTTGAACATTAGCAGTCGTAAACCCAAAATTGGGTCGGATATATATGTAAAAAAAAAAAAGTCTCTGCAAACCTCGATATGTGAATGGAGCAGTTATCCTGCTGGAAAAGAAATGAGTCCGATATACTCCCATAGAGTTGAAAGTGCAGCATTGCCCAGAATGTCCATATTGTATATCTCAGAAGTTTGCAACCACAAGAACTAACGGACCTAGGGCAAACCACGTGAAACTCCACCACACCCTTATGCTTCCACCACCCATAACAACCTGGTGTACAGATACTTTGCCCCGATAGTATGATAACCGGCAATTGTATATTGGATGTTCTTTTATTTTTAATTGAAAAAAAGATTATTAGTTTTGTAATGTTTAGAAGCACTTCAATTGGATGCATTTTTTTTTCCAATGAAAGGAGAAGTTTAATTTCAAGAAGTTTACAAGCGTTCAGGGGTAGAAAAGAAAACTAACTCAATTCCTTTTTTTTTTCTCCAGATAAATCAAGATCCAAAAATATTTTCATTTAAAGTTCATTTGCTTAAATTAACACAAACGATAAACATACAGGTAATAGCTGAATGATAATTCCAAAAATATTTCATGTTAGAGAGTCATTCTTTAAAAGCTAACGAAACAATAATAACGATAAAAACAAAGGTCAATTGATTACACAAAAAAATAAACAAATATTTTTCGACAGGGAACAGAAGCTGTTTTCGCATAAGATAAAAAAAAGGAATATTTCTGCCGATTTAAAGGAAGATACGTTTTCAAGTGCAAAATAGGTAATAGGTCAAGGCAACATTCCATATTCAGGTATTTACTCTGCATTCCTCTGATTTCTGTAACAACTCTAGTTGCTTAAAACGATGCAAATTTCATGCGGTTTTGCGCACAATAAAAAGCTATATAGTGCACAAAACCGCATAAAATTTGCATCGTTTTAAAAAAGAAAACAAAAAACTTTGCAATAATAAAAAGAAAACTGTCACAAGTGTTTGATATTGAAAATGCTTGCTTTGTTTAGCCCTATGAGTTACCAAAATATTTTTTTCACTAAGCATAATGTCAGTAAGCATAACTCATTAAGCGATGAATATCAGTAAGCATAACTTTCAAAATGGAGATTCCGATACATTTCAAAATCGATTATTTATTTTAAAATGATTATATTAAACAATACAAATGTAGAAAAATATATCGATATTTTTTATAAAGCATAAATTTTGAAACTAGCTCGTCAAAGGAACTCCATCAAACAGTGGGAGAGAAACCTTCGTGAAGAACTTTCAATAGAAGTGACGCATTTGCGCTAGATAGAGAGGAAAACCACGAAAACTTCCTACGGTTAGCCCAAGGACACGGGGATGCTATCCCATGATCCATCTAACACTGAGGCTATTTTACATCACCACAGTTGTGACTTGTGATCGGTAATATCAGTCTCAGATTTCTCATCGATCAACCATCGCTGTTATTCGAACGCGGGTGATCTTACTGGCAGTAAGCACTGCATCCCCTGAGCTATCGCAGCTTGAATCAGAAAAATAGACATATTTTAATTTTTTGTAATTTTGTAAAAAAAAAAAAAAATAGTGCGTGGAGTCCCTCCGCGTTGAAGAAGTTAAACTTCGTAACCTGCGACGTTAATTGTAGAAGAATCAGCAGTCGTAGAAGGATCACTAGTTCTATTCAACAACTCTTTTTTCTGCTCCATTCGCTTTCGTGCTCTGTAATCACGGTAATATTGTGCATTTTTCCCTCGTGGACCTCTTGAACCAGTGGAAGTGCTCGTGGTTGCCTGATGGTCTCGCCATGGAAAATGTTTTTTTTTTATTTTTATTTCCAATGGCAGACATGAAAGACAAATTTGTAGCAAAGAACAATATAAAGAAAGAACAAAAAACGGAAACAAGAGCTACAAAAATAAAGAGTCTATAGGTCTGTAATAATGCATCTCGCCCGCCAATATCGTTCCCACAAGGGCCCAGGAGGAAGTGCAGGGCAACGTCTTAGATGGTTAGCGTCCATTCATGGAAAATGTATTTGAATTAATAATGTATGTGAATGCGTCATAATGTAATTTCAATAGAGAAAACCTAACAATCAATTGATATTCACAAGAGACGTACCTTGACGTAACCTTAAATCCGTCACATTGTCCGTGGGATTGTTTTCACTCATTTTTTACAATTGTTATCCACTAAATTTGAAAATGAAAAATACTATCCTATTAAATTGTATGTGTATCAAATCAAACTGAAAAAATATTTATAGAAAAACAATTCGCGATCGCAACGAACTATAGGGGGCGTTGTTGTATGAGACGCATACCTGCGATTTCTATATGAACCGTCATTCAGTTACTCTGGAGACGTCGTTAATGTAGCGTGTAGCATTGCAACGTTTCTTCTTTAATGTGGCTTATTAAATTTAAAAAAGAAAAATGCTTGATATTCTTTCTTGTACAACCGAAAACAAAATGGTATCTCTTTTTATTAGAGAAGGAATATCCAAAACACATCGTAAAAATATTTGTACATTAAAAGAAAAAAATATGTATATTCTTATAAGAGTTAAAACCTAATGCCCGAGAAATAGTATTACTAAATTTAATGATATAACATGAAAGGCCCATTTAAACTTTACATTCTATAGTTTTAAGAATCATATTACTTCAAAAATTAAAATGAACAAAAAGTATACATAAGCCTCATAATTTTATGAAATTTAATTTTGTAAACAAAGTTTTTTGACAACAATTTTTATCAAAAAATTTCAAGTTTCAATAAAAATCATTATTTAGAAACTAAGACACGTAAAATAAAGAATGCTGACGAAACAAAAACAAAAAAACAATTCTTTTTTGTCGCCATTTTTAGTGCTACGAAAATTCGTCTTTGGGATTTGCCAAAAACAAAACAAGATGCAATTTTATTTTTTCAGGAGGGAAATATTTTACCGAAAAAACGAAAATGTACCAATTCCCACAACATGAAACTTTATCTTGGTAAACGTACGTTTTGGAAATGTTATTTCATTTGGAATCTTATTTATCAGAGTTCATATGGCGATATGATTGTTTTGAATCTATGCTAAACTCTATATCGGCTCATTTTCCACCGAAATCCGATTGACTATTTTGATTTTAAATAAAGTGTTTTATTTTATGAATTGTCGCAAAAATTTTAAGTGTAGATAGGCGGCACTTAAAAACCGCCAAATCTGTAGCGGCGGTGGCGTTAATATGTAAGTACCGAATTTTTATTCCATACTTTTCTGAATCATATTACTTCAAACATTGGAATATACAAGAAGTATACATAAACACATAATGTTATACCATTTAATTTTTCAAAAAAAGTATTTTGAGAACAATTTTTATCAAAAAATTATAAACTAAAAAACGGAAAATAAAGAATTCTTAGGATAAAAAAAACGATTTTAAGAATTCCTTACATTGAAATAAAAACTTTCATATTGTTTCTTTTTTTATTATTCTTATAGTTCTTAATCAGACGTAAAAAACTATTTTGTAGAGAACCATCATCAAATGAAAAAAAAAATATTTACAAGCAAATTTTTTATTGTAAAAATCATTGCACTTACCTGATTTATAATTCCCGGAGAATTCCAAAATGATAAGTTCCTTATATGAAAACTTTATTCTCAAATAATAGATACATAGTTTATCCCTTCATTACTTTTAGATAACATACTACACAGCAAAATTTTATAATTGATATGAATTTGAATATGTAGCTAAAAACAGAATAGCTGAATTCTAGTTGAACTTATTCTTTCAAAACTAAAAAAAACTTACCAAGAAAACGATTAAAAATAATTAAGAATCAGCACAAATGGCACTATTTCCGGTAACTTGGATAATTTTTTATTGTTGTTTTCCGAATTATATGGATACAGAAATATATACTATTCTATAACGAAGAAGAATATGCTATAACTATTACAATTCTGTATGTTCTGAATTCATATTTATTCACTGGAATGACGAAAGCAATGTTGACTTCACTTTAATTCGTAATGAATTGAAGACAGAAGAAATGCATTTTACCTTAATACACACATCTGTAACAGTATCCGAAATCGGAAGTCATCAGTTGCAAGTTTGTTGATAATAGAAATTAAAAATTATTGAGGAATTTTTCTTCAAATGTTTGGCGTGTTCTGTTCCTGAAAGATTTACTAATATTCTGGAGATTCTTTTCAAGTTCTTCGGCCTTTTCCTTAGGGAAATTTTGTTTCTTATTTGCTGCTAAAAAATGGCGTCTGATTCAGTCAATGACTTTGATGGAACTAAATGAAAACGTGATAAATTAATGTCCGATATTTACAGGCTCCCGCTAGACGGCGTACTCGAGCGTTGCGATCGCGAATACTTTTATGACTTTTATTATTTTATGCTAGTGAGAACCAAAACAATATGGATATGAATGAGGGAAAACTGGATCCTATCACGTGATTTCCCGGCCAATAAAAATGTAGCGTTAAACGTTTAACGCAACCTTGTTGGAAGTCGCATAAGAAGTATAACTTCAAAAAATCTTATTTTTCATCAAATATTTAAGCAATTTATTTTATTGCAACATTTTGGAAAGTTTAAGCAAATTAGTAAAAGAGTTAGAAGCATTTAATTATATCAAATTAGAGAATCACAGACTTGTCCAATACAGACAGTTGAGTATGCGCATAAAAGTTTTCTTTAAAATATATTTACTATTTCTTTAAATTAATGTTTAAGATTGAAGAAGATCTTTACTACTTTTTACAACTTTATTCAGACTTTGCTTTTTTTTAAAATTATAATTATAACCATCATTAAAGAGCACCCCCCTAATTTCGAGTTTACAACTACCAATGTTTAACTCCGTAGCCTTGTAATTTTGAACCCAATCTAGAAGACAAGAAAACTTTGGCAGAAATTTGCCTTCGAGGAGGACTTTTTGATGGAACTAACCTGCATTTGCGTTACAGTGAGAGAAAATACATGAGAAACTCCTACGGTTAGCCTAACGGCAAGAGGATTCTAACCCATAAGCCGTCTCCCACTGAGAATATTTCAAGTCAACACTGTGGTCGGTGAGAGCCGGGTGAGAAAATTCGAATCAACTAGCCATCGACGGGATTTGAACCCGGTTCCCTTCATTGGGGGACGAGCGCTCTGTTCCCTGAACCACCACTACTCAAAAATGTTTTTTATTGTATCAATATTTTTTTTCTACTTCATTTACGTTTTTTTTCAAACGCTGCTATTCAGTAGCTGTACGATTATGGCCAGAAGAAAAAAATTTTCCTAAGAAGAAATAATTTCTATGCCACTCAGATAAGCAAGAGACCAAGATATTGTGATTATTATAGGATAAATGAATATCATAAGGACAAAAAAAAATTTAGTTACGTGGTTTCTAAAAACACAATTAGCACAATCATAAAATAAATTGCAAAAAAAAAAAACATTTGTGAGCAAAAAGTTATAAAAATAATCGCAGCCTGAAGTTATAGTACAAAGCAACTAATCGTTCGTTTCCGAAGTTATAGTACAAAGCAACTAATATGGATTTTTAAAAAAATCTGAATTTTGTTCAAAAATGGCTATCGGGAATTTTTAGCGAAGTTTACGGTGTGTAAAGAGACCAAAAACAACAGAGACCAATAATATCTAGTGTATCATTTAAGCAAGCAAAACAAATGTGTGGAGAGTTATCGACCATGTCAACCATCGTCTATGAAAAGATACCCCATCATAGAATCGAGTTAACGTATCTTATATACTCGTGAATTGGAGTTGTATTTTTGTAGTGGTAGATGCACCACAGTATTCCTCCACCAGAATTATTTCTGTGATTGAATTCGATAAACGGATACCACTAGTGGATTCATTGATGTTTTGTGAGAAGCCGGGAGAGCTGTATTAAAATCACCATACTTTTAGAGTGCTGATTGCGAGAGCTGTACTAAGTTCACGGTCGTAGTTGCACACTTGTTGCCTATAGCAGTCGAGTAGCAAGTCAACTATTCAATCTAGAATATCCATCGAAGTAGGCGTGTTTAAATCGTAGTGGGCGTTTCTGCCAAGGTAGGCGTGTTCGCATCACGTCCGGATCACCAATGTGGAGAGAGTTATTGACCTTCGTCTGTAAAGGTACCCCGCATAGAATCGAGTTAACATGTCTTATATACTAGTGAATTGGAGTTGTAGTTTTGTAGTGGTAGATGCACTACATCAAATTCATTAATATTTCCTTGTTAGGAAACTAGATTGAACAAAGTAACAAAGAAGTTTTATCCAAATATTTAGCGTCATCACTTGAACTACCAGTGTCATTTTCAACTGAGCTCTTTTGGGCAATATGGAGCATCCATTCCCTTTTCAATAAATGTGTAGTATTCATCAGAGAATATTAAATGTTTGTAGTATTCAACTTAAAGCTTGTGCATTAAGTTTTGTTTTAGTTCCTTGTATTTATTAATAAAATTTTTAAAAAATATTGATTTTTTGCAATATTTGCTCCAAAACTCAAGTTAAATTTGAATTGTGTGCTATTTGAATGATAAAATGTTGCCAACGAAAAAGAATAAGAGAACGAAACAGCGAACAATTCAGGATAAGTAAAAATGGAATGCAAAATCGGTCTCTCAGAACATGAAATATGACATTTTTAATTTTCTTGGTTTTATTTTTTTATCATGTCTATAAGGTTTATACCAACAAGCATTTAACCATTAAAGCCTTAAAAGAGGAAATTGAGCTCTTAATCGGCGATATTCATCAATATTAATGCGAAATAGTGGCAAAAAAAATAATTTGTCAGAAAAATCAAAGATCAAATTTAATCAATATGTTATTTTATTCATAAGCCTTACATTATATGCTTCGTAACTCAATAAAGAATTTGAAAAACAAAAATTTTTTTTAATCAAAAACTTCGGATAACCAATCTATTTCGAAAAGTGCTTCCCTCTCACTAATTTTCCACATAAGGTGTGAGATTTCATAAAAGCGATCAGTATTACAGTTATTTATGATTAATCAGCAGAATATGCGCTCTTTTAATTTGATGACGAGTTTAATGTCCTGCAAATGCGTGTCTTTTGCAGCTGTTTTAATCCAGATGACACCTGCTGCTCCCCCCCTTTTATTTTTATTTATTTACTTTTAAAGTAACTCACGGGGTTTAATAACCGTTATCTGTAGTACTAACACCAACCAGCTGCATCTGCTTAATTATGCATGCACACAGGGGTCCCATATAACATCATAAACAGCTGGTCTCATTCAATATATGTGAGCACCCAGAAACAATGTTTTGGGAAAGATAGACAACTACTTTAAAATTAAATAAATATTAGATTACTCCCTCTAAATGCCTTTTTAAATATAGTATATACAAAATAGAAATGAGTTGAATTTGTTGCTTATATATATATATATATATATATATATATATATATATATATATATATATATATATATATATATATATATATATATATATATATATATATGTATACAGTCAAACCCTGCTATTGTGAACTCCCAGATATAGTGAACCAAAATAAGAGAGGAAGTTGGATATAATAAAAATTTTTTGTCTTCGACTGATTTATTTTCATCATTTTTTTGGTAATAATATTGAAATTTCTACCTCAAAATAAATACATATACCAATTTTTAAAACCATCTATAGCGTGAAATGTAGCAATAGCATTTTTCTTGTTTGCTTCTTTATTGAATAGCATTATTGAATTCATTCAGCATTGAAAGAAGCCTCCATCTTCCAGTATCTAGACCAGGGATGGCGAACCAATGGCACGCGTGCCATTTATGGCACCCGACACAATATTTTGGGCACGCCTCCAATCACATTCGTTATTACACTACGAATTGTTATTACACTATGAAGCATATGTAGCAATTAAATTAAAATTAAAAAAAAACACACAAAATAATAAACAATTTTAATAAAAAAGTTAACAATTAATGCTAAAAAAACAATATATAGCCATAAAAAGCAAGTTACAATAAATAACTAGCAAAGGAAAATTAACAGTCCTGCTTAAACTAACATCTTACAACTTAATATAAGTTATTACTTATTTGTCATCTAATCTGCAACAACAGAAGTCACACTGATGTTACTTTAAGTTGAATTACACGTATAACTGAGACATTGCAAAATGCTTTTTTTTCCAATGTAAATAAAGAGTCTTTAGTTAATAGTATTTAGTATTATTATTTTCCCAATAATCACGAAGTCAAAATTATTTGACGGCACGTCTATGACCTCATTAAGCAATTTTTTAGAGAAAATGGCACGTTCGTGTATAATGGTTCGCCACCCCTGATCTAGACAAATGCTTTGAAGTCAAAGCCGATGAATTTGCTAAGCGATTTGTTGAGAATACTTTTATGTGCTCGAATGGATGGCTAAATGGTTAAACAGGTTTAAAAACCGGAATAACATAAATTCAGGAAAAATTATCGGAGAGTCGGGAAGTGTTTCCATATCTGATGTTGAGGATTGTTCATCAGATAAAAATTACTTATTTTTATTGTAAGCAAGGCGAAGAGTAATGAGAAATAAAAAAAATTTGCCAGACTATTATGGATGATTAAATGAAACATTTTAGGTAGTTCTTGCAACAGTCTTTCTTTGAATTAAAAACAATATCTAAATTTAGCAATCACATGCAAAGATGAAAGACACAATAGACACGATATAAATATTTCTTCGTGAAAATTAAAGCTTGTAACGAAGTTCAAAATTAACTGCTTGAACTTAACTGGAAGCTCGAAAAATGAAATTGGTTATGAGATCCTTAAATGTTTCAAACAAAAGAACTTGGAAACAAAATGAAAAACAGGATGTTTTAAATATTTGTTTCATCTCACCATCGGATTATTACGCTCTGGGGTGCAATTTTAATGATTCATGAGACTGCAGACGATGGATAATAACTATGCGAAAACAAGCTCGATATTACGACATTATTCTGAGGAATCCGCTGTTACAATAAAAGTCACCGTCAAAATCCTAATACTAAAAATATAAAAATTGTGTTTTCATAATGAGTTACTAGACTTGAGCTATGACAACAAGAAAAGGAAATACCCGCTGTTTAAGTGAGTGTACGAAAAAGGTTTAAGTGAAAGACATTTATTTCTGGTGTCAATACAAAAGTTTCGTTCTTACAATTTTAACTCCATATTTTTATAAAGCACAACACCTCACCGACTAAGTAAACACTTTCCGAGCAATAGAAATATTCTACTGCAATTTTTAGAAATCCTGTCTTTTTTTAAACTTTATTTTATAATCGTCGTAGAACAGCCGTCCGAATTTTCAGTTTATGACTACCCATGTTCTATACTCTAGAGCCAGGTCTTTCTAGCTTTTTGGTGTGGGAAATCGAAAAATTAACGGGTGCAAATTTAGGGTCCCCACAAGTATTGTTACTAAATTCAGTTGTGTCAAATATTTTAAAGATAACGTCAGTGATGTTTTCTGGCTTATAACTCTAATCTGTAATATTTAATTATTTTTTATTTATCATGTCAGGTTATCTGAATGTTTAGTTTTAGTTTAGTTCATTTACGTCGCACTAGAGCTGCACAATGGGCTATTGGCGACAGTCTGGGAAACATCCCTGAAAATGATCCGAAGACATGCCATCACAATTTTGTTCCTCTGCAGAGGGGATGGCACCCCCGCTTCGGTAGCCCGACGACCTGTACGCGAAGTCAAGCACCTCACGGTAGCACAGTTTAACGAGGACCCATACCGCACACCCTCGGTCCCTACGCAGACTGATCCAAGTGGTCACCCACCCGCACACTGACCGCAGCCAGTGATGCTTGACTTCGGTGATCTGCTGGGAACCGTGTCTTAACGTACAGTCCACTGCGGGACTTATCTGAATGATCAGTGTGATCGTTGTTGTTTGATTCTTGAACTACGTGACCCATTTCCAAGGTAACCAGAAACCGCGTGTTTATTTTGTTTATTATGCTTTTAAAATGTGTTACTATAAAACTACATAATTTAAAAAATAAACGGTAATGGGATACCTGCAAGTGACGTAGTGTGAGTATCTCGATCCTGATTGATTGTTGAATTGTGGCATTTGAAATTAACCATTGTTCTTTCCGTTCTATTTCGAGTAAGGCAAGTTCGTCAAATATCAATTCTCTGAAGTGACACATTCTAAATTCCTTCACAAAGATTTCAATCCAAGACAGGCAGGAGCCCATGTGGAACATAAACTAATTATTGATCGAAGTTGCCAGGTACACAAAACAAAAATATATCACGGTTACAATAAAATACATAAACAAATAATAAATCTAAGTTAAATAAAAGAAGTAGAAGAGAAAGAATAGAGCTCTGAATTTAATTACTTATCGTAAATTACCATTCTAACTTATGTAAAGAACTTAAGCTCAACTTCAATACTTCTGATAAAGATCTCTGACGTCGTCGCATGTGTGGGTCTTCTTCTTGAAGTACAAGTACCCGATTGAAATTATATAAAAGAAAAAGTTTTATACTAAAAGCAAAATTAATGGAGAAAGAAAACTAATTCATTGATAGACCAATATTATTACTGACGCCAATGATAATTAATTTTGGAAATAGCTACTAATTGAAGTAAAATAATAAGCTATGTACTAAAGGGCAAATAATAGAGAAATGGTAATGATTCGTTTAAAAGCGCGTAAATAAATCGACAAAATATTGTTAAAGTCAATGATGATTAATTAATTTTGGTAACAGGCTCTAATTGAAATAAAAAGAACAAAATAAATGGAAAAATGTACTTATTTGTTATGGAGAACCGTAAAAGGTCGCCATATCATTATTGGCACCAATGATGATTCATTTCGGTAGTAGACACTACTGGCATTATTGAAATGGATGCAGTTTTAAAGTATGCCAAACATACTCTAACATAGATACTAAATATTTTATGAGTAAATTTGGTTCTATTACAGCTGCATCAATAATGTGTATTTTTACGATAGATATTGTGAAAAAAGGCTCTTTCACACAGATATAAGGAGAAAATAGCTTGATCGTGGTAAATTTCAAATATCCTGAGTTTCCTAGAACAACACAACTATACCCACACCAGTTATTCTTTATTTTAATGGGATGAAAGAGAAAGAACGTGTTTTGCTTAATCTAATAACGTAAAGCCACCGAGAAGAGCAACAAATAATTATAAATAAATATTTTATTTTATTTTATAACGGCCGTTGAACAGACGACCCAGTTTTGGTTTTACGACTGCTAATGTTCAACTCCGTAGCCACGTAATTTTGAACCAAATCTAGAAGACAAGGGAACTCCGGGATCAAGTATTGGGAGGAATTTGTTTTCGTGGAGGACTTTTTGATGGAACTAACCCGCATTTGCGTTACATGGAATGAAAACCACGAGAACCTCCCACGGTTAGCCTAACAGCAAAGGGACTCTAACCCATGATCCGTCAACCACTGAGGATATTTCACATCAGCAATGTGATCGGTGCAAGCTGGATGCGGTATCGACCAGCCATAGCTGGGATTCGAACCCGGTTCGCCGCATTGGAAGGCGAACGATCTATCCCCTGAGAGCTATCGCTGCTAAATAAATAAATATTATAAATATTTGAGTCTTTATTATTTGTGTCTGTCTTACACTTTTGTTGTATTGTTTATCACCCTCTATAGAGCCGCCATTTTGTTTCTCACAACTTCGGAACAATTATTTTTTACAGTACTCATTGGTTATGTAACAAATTGCTCTTCTTCATAACTATGATTTATTTCATTCTCACAGTCTTGAATAGTGGTCTTATTCTTAAATATGGAATGCAGAAATGAGTGGAATAAAAAAAGTTCCTCAGGTTAGGGTAGAGTTCAAGTGACTGACTCATTTTTCTGTTTATGTTAATTCATTTTTCAAATGTAATACTTTCCATAAAAATGTATTTGAGTCGTGACTTTCTCCTCCTCGGTGAGAAGAACTCTTGCTATAAATAAACGCGTAAACATCATAGTTTGTATGTGTTCAACAAGTGAGTAAACAACCTTGCAGCGTCACCACCTTTTGTTTGTTCACATCTGGAATGGAACACGACAAAAGGGGAACAAACGTTGATTACCAAATATTGTTTTTCTATGCATTTTATAGCTTTTAAAACCAAAAAATCTGTTTCAAATAAACATTCTGACTATCGTTCTAAATATTTATTCTTCCGTTTTTGAGAACAGCACCGTATGAATAACACCCCGTTTCTATTGACCTTCACTGAAAAACAAAAATATCGAAAATAGTTATTCTCTCTTTTTGAAAATTTGATTCATTCGCTATTGGTGGAATGTATTAACCCTTACCAAAAGAATAAAAAAATCAACGTATTTTTTTAAAATTCATTAATAAATACAAGGAACGAAAACAAAACACAAGTTTTAAGTTCAATTTTGAATTTTTTTAAGTGTAAAAAACATTTAATTTACCATCAGTTTACACTATCCGGAGTTATCTCAGGTAAAAGAGATAATTTAAATATTAGTCTTAGTTTGACAGTATTTAAAACAAGGGACAACACAAAGTGATGCTTTTCCAAAAGCCAGTGAAGTGATACGCCATTTTTTTTACTCTTTTTTTTATGTAAATTCAGCAACCATCGTACAATCTCGCAAAATTCATACAATCCCACAATCCATTCATACAAACGCACAAAAAACACGTTTGTAGTCCCCCAATCCAACAACAAAACTAACAACTAAAACTGGGCGATCACAGCAGATTATTATTGTTTTTTTGGCTTCTGGCCGAGTAAAAACGTGATAAAACAAAATGTACTGACGAATTCTACTACCCCCGAGTTACCTCGGGATAATAAATATTTGCAATATATACACACCCGAGTTATCTCGGGATAATAAATATTTGCAATATATACACACCCGAGTTATCTCGGGATAATAAATATTTGCAATATATACACACCCGAGTTACCTCGGGATAATAAATATTTGCAATATATACGCACCCGAGTTATCTCGGGATAATAAATATTTGCAATATATACACAGCCGAGTTATCTCGGGATAATAAATATTTGCAATATATACGCACCCGAGTTATCTCGGGATAATAAATATTTGCAATATATACACAGCCGAGTTATCTCGGGATAATAAATATTTGCAATATATACGCACCCGAGTTATCTCGGGATAATCAAGAAAGTGATTAAAGGTGTGTAGGATCCTGAAATGCCGCCTGTTGGAGTAACCGACGAAAATTGAAGCGTTCACATGATCGGTGCCGTACCCAGGAAAATGATATGTTACATATGGCAAAATTAAAAATTATAAACAGAACTTGAAACACAAAAAGCTCTAAAAACATTAAGAGTACGACAAAAACTATTCCTTGAAAACTTATAAAAATGACACAACTTCAAGATAAAAGAATAAAATAAATATCTAGAAGGGAAGAAATTGCGTGGTCAGGACGCGAAATCTCCGGTCCTGCTATTACTCAGCAAAAAATTTCATTTGTTACCCAGGTGGTATCGGATACTTAGAAAACATTGAATTTATTACCTAAAATCAAAATTAAAAAAATATTTTGTCGAAAAAATATTTTATAAGATATAGTAGCTTTAAGTAAACATATTGCTCTCAAAACAACTTTGTGGGGTTAAAGAAATGAAAAGGTACACCATCATAGAATCGAGTTAACATGTCTTATATACTAGGGATTTGGAATTGTATTTTTGTTGTGGTAAACACACTACAACTTGATAGTTGGACGGACAGCCCAAGGTGGGCCAAGGCCCTTTGTTGAAGACCCTTCCAGGGCAGACTATTTTTCGACCTGGTCTATCAGTTCTTCACTCTAATCAATCTAAAATCTTTTTTAACGTAATGAAGTCATAATTGTTTTGCCCTTTCTCTTTTATGGCTAGTGAAGATTTTTGCAATAAAAATCCTCTTTGCTGAATTTTTTCTCTCAATCTAGCAATATGATTGGTCCAGTTGATTCTTTTGATTTAAATACTTTTATGATAAAATTCTATATAATTTCAGTTCTATAGCAGTTCAGCAATTTTATTTATTAGGACTGGCCCAATAAGAGTTTCTTTTTTTTTTTTAGATAAGAGGCTTTGTTTTTTTCTGGACAGAAATAGAGACCTCAATAAGTTGAGGCACTGTTTCAAGCATATCAGGGCCCCTGTATGTACCTGTGTGTAGATGTCTACCTCTACAGAAAATGATGCTTTTCTCAGGGCCGAGGAACAGTAAATACTATTTAAATAAAAGCAAATGTTATACTTTTTAAAAAGTTTTTTTTAAACAAAATTCGAGTTAATTTGTTTGCATATTGCTAATGAGAAATACAGTAGACTTCATAAATTATTTATTTTTCATCTTATTCCCTTAAATTTTAAATAATATTTATTGATACAGCTTCTGTTAAGCGTACGATATTTTTAAAGTGTTTTTAATGAAATTATGGTACTTTCAATGAAAAATTTCATAACTGTCAAGGTTTATATATTACTCCCGCATTCCACTTAAGTTTTTAGGAGTTAAATGGAAAATAAGTATTACTACAAAGCTTACGGAGAATAATTTCATATCGGTATGACGAAAAGTAACGCCCACTACTACACAAATTTTACTTGGAAGTTATTCAGCTTTTCAATGAATACTTCAATGTGATGTTTTAATCCGCTATTAATCTATTAAAACATTTTTTTTTAAAAACGGAGAAGTTGGCATCTCTGTATATATAAAATAACCTATTATTATGTAGAAACTGAGAAATTTTGAAAATTAATTATAGCTCCCCGAAAGTTCATGAAAATTTTCGTGACATTCTGGCTTAAATGCATAAAATTTTCAAAGTTTTTTCTGGAAAAGCATTGTTGCTAGTAACACATCAATATTATAAATTATTTTATTATTTTATTACCACGTTTATATAAACTTGCCTTCGTGTATGTCTGTCCGGGTGGAATTTTGTAATCGATTTTAAACTGACTTCCCGACTAGCTACAAACTTCAAATTTAGCACACAGTTCAGAATTGGATGACAATGCATGAAAATGAAGAGAAAAAAGACATGCAAAGTAAAATAAAATTTAAAAAAATATATTATTTTCGAGATTGTCTTTTGTTGTCGATTCCATTATTTCAAATTATTACGTGTCAGGTGAAAAGATTTTTGTTGTCGGAGTATTTTTATTGGCTTAAAAATCACGTGGTAGGATCCAGTTTTTCCTCATTCATTTCCAGATTGTTTTGGTTGTCATCAGCATAAAACTATTGAAAGTCGTAAAGGTATTGTTTTTCTATAAAGATTTTTGTATCCCTAATTTAAAATAAAAGTTCTATTACTTTAGTAGTGGTCTTGTAGTAGTCTTGACTACTCTTGACGAAGAAAAATAATCTAAATAAAAATATATATTTTTAAAAACCACGTTTTTTGTAGTGAAGAATAATAATTAAAAAATAATAATTTTTTAAAAATATAAAATAAAAATTAAAAAAATCATAGCTTAAAATAAAAAAATTCAAAATAAAAAGTAATATTTTTAAAAACCACGTTTTAGTAGTGGAGAATAATAATTAAGAAAAAAATTGACGTGGAGCGCATGAAATACATAACAGTACATATACACATACATATACACATTTTCTTACTCATACACATGCACAGCCACATATACATCCACATACATATGCATATACAAAAGCATATTCCACATCCACATTCAGATACAATTACAATTACTGATATACATACACATATACTCAAGAACACACATACACACACTAATATAACATTACTGTTATGTATTTCATGCGCCCCACGTTTTTCGTTTTTCAATTTTTTTCTTAATTATTATTCTCCACTACTAAAACGTGGTTTTTAAAAATATTACTTTTTATTTTGAATTTTTTTTTAATATAAGATTCTTTCCCTTATTGAGGATCCCTATAATTTTACTTTATGTGAACCGCTGCAAACATTTTACGAACAATTCTCCAACCCGGAGTAAATAGCAACGTTCTGTATGAACAGATGGGGCACAAGGACCCCAAATATCGTTGCATAAAATTTAAGTTTGCAGTTTTTTTTTTAAAATTAATTTTTTAATTTTTTATTTTGAAAAAACTTTCAGATATTGTTTTATGATACTTGTGCCTTACTGGCTCATTGAAATTGAATCAACCATAATTTATTAAAATTAATGATAATAAGTAGAGCCCGGATTTTGATGACCTAAAAAATCTCAACTAATGCTTTTAAAAAGTGCAAAAAATGTCCTTAAAAGGGGCAAAAAATGCCCTTAAAAATGCAAAAATTGCGCAAAAAATGCCTGAAATAAAGTAAAAATATTGAATTAAAAAAATGTTTTGCTCTTTAAAATTATTATGAGTCATTTAAAAAATATAAAGCAATGCAATGCTTGTTCTACGTTCATTAAAGTTTGAAAAATATGTTTTATATCCTAAAATAACAAAAAAAGGAAAATATATTGACACCAAAATATTTTTATTTTGTATAGAAACTTTAATGGATATAACAACTTCCACATCATAATATTACTAAATATCAGAATTACATTGGATTATTAAATGTTTTTCGATAATTTGAAATGTAAACGAGCGTCTCTTGTCTGAAAGTAAATTTTCATTCCTGCAGAAGCTTCTTTCAACGTCTACTGATGTTATAGCAGGGGTGATTGTGAGCCCAAGTCAAAATTCCGGAAAATTTCCTGAATTTGAAAAAAAAACAAAAAAAAAACAGTTTAAATTGAAAATTTAAACATGTTTTTTTTCTTCCTTTTTCTCAATATTTCTTAGTTTACCAAAAATATATTTAAAATTTTACACATACCTATACCATTTACACATACCTATGATGACCTGGAGAAGTAATTAAAATTTACAAATATGTCTTCTTTTTTTTTGAGTTTATGATTATAACAACTATTTGGTGATAAAAAATGAATATTAATCATGAATATAAGCTTATAAAGTATCTCTGTGGCTCTCCCTTACAAACAAATTAAATAAACTGTGTTTTTAAGTTCTACCTTTAAAAATTTGATTTCCGGAAACTTAAGTGATCAATGATTTTTTGAAACATCTGGACTTTTGATCTCCGGAAACTTCCGGATCACTGTTAGCGAAAAATCCGGAAATCAGGATTTTTTCCGGAGCACAATCAGCCCTGTTATAGGTGTGTACTTGAAAAAGACGGTCTCACTTACTGACAATTCTTCTTCAATTTGAAAAGATTTTGCTTCACCTGTTAATATCCTATAGATTTTCTTCATTGTTTGGAAGCCAGTGTAATAATGAAAATTGATAAAAAATAATAAAAATTGGAAAAATTAACAAAAAACTTTAAAAAATGAATTAAAATGCAAAATACGCCCAAAAATTTAAAGAAAAATGCCCCATAAATCTAAAAAAATGCTCCAAAAGACAAAAAATGTCCAAAAATGCAAAAAAATGCAAATGTCATCAAAATCCGGGCCTTAATAATAAGCACTGCTTTATTAAGTTATTTTTAATTAAATATGAATAGACCTAACGCTTTTTAAAGATTGACGTTTGCTTAAAAATAAAAAGAAACAAGACAAATTTTACTGATGGAACTATTATTAATTCTTAATCATTCATTGAATTTTCTGGCAATAATTTAGACTTTTACTATTATTTATATTATTTTATTTATTTTTTAAAATGATTTAGTCAAAGAAAATTGTAAGGCTCAATAGTCAGTGCTCTACTAACAACCACAATCAGTTCATGGGTACTTGCACTTCAAGAAGAAGACCTCACACACCCACAGATGTGACCTACAATCTTTACCCAGTAAAATGGCGCATTAAAGTTAAGCTAAGTTTCTCTACATAAGTTGTTAGTTAGAGTGAAGTTAAATACAGAATCATATCGCTCATCGAATTAGGTGAAATATAATTCTTTCTTGTTTACTTCTTTTACTTAACTTAGTTTTATTATTTGTTTATGTGTTTTATTCTAACCGTGAAAATTTTTTTTAGTTCAACCAACATCAAAAGAAGCAAAAATGGTCGTTCCAAGCAAGAAAAAAAATTCCCATCGACATTAAAGAAAAAAAAGATAAAAGATAGATAGTGTTAGAGATAAAATTGAAGCCAATATGGCAAACGCAAAATCACACTGCCCAAATCATTGAGTAACTTGAGAATGTAATTAAATAAAAACTTACTTTTCAGGGATTGATAGAAGTACTCTTCGGAACACTATAGTGGTGATCAAGAAAATGTTCTTGTTGTTGTTACATATGGCTTTATTGGAAATATTAATCCTGTACAATGTTCAGCTTTAAGTGGACATAAACAAGGAGAAAAAGGAACAAAATTACAAAAACAAACAAAGAAAACACATGTCAAACGCATATTAACACAAAAAGAACACAAAGATTAAATTTAAGTAAAAAAAATATATATACAGGGGAGAATGAGGAGTAGTCTTTACAGAGAGTTCATATGATTTCTGGCATCCCAGTAAAGTTTACAGAGATCACCCGGCTCTTGAGATTGCTTGAAGAAGATGTAAGGTGAAGTTGATCAAGAAAATGTAATGATATATTTTTATCTACAAAAAATTTATTTTATTGTATAAGTTTTGCTGTCACTTGAACATTTTTGTTGTACCTTCTGGAACTCCACCTATTGAAAATCAGCATGAACTTTCCGGACTGAAAAATAATTTGAAACGTTTACATTTCTTAATTAGAAACGAGTAAGCCTATTATTTACTTGTAACGAATTATTTACTTGGAACCCTCACGGAGGGCTTGAAAACGAACACAAAACCAAGTTTTTATCTTCCTGTTCACGTGATTTCTCTCAACCCATTCCCATTAAACGGAAAGTATCTGCTTTGTGAATGGCGATCAACGTTAGTCAAGTCAAATTATCATCACTTGACAAAATCGTTCGAAATGTTAATCAGGACACAGACATGTTTATGACGAAATTGAGAGAAAAGAGGGTCGGAATGAGAGTGTGGGGACCCCGGGGCGGTACTTGATAAAAGGTAATAGATTTATTTGAAATGTTAATAAATTATTAATGATTTTGTTATTTGAGAAGTTTCATATAATATATTTTCATTCAAAAAATATTTTTATTCAAAAACAAATAATTAAGTCATTATTGATACAAAACAATTAAAAAAATTGTTTAATCAAACAAGCATTGTAATCGTCTTTGTTTGCTGTGCAAATCTGTTTATAACTTTCTCCATGAATTCTGAGTCATCTTTGATCCTTTTCTTGTGCACACTGAGCATGCACAAACTACGCTACATTTTTAAATTTCATTTCATAAAATATAAATAATACTATATTTTCTATTAGTTATTTAGTTCAACAAAGGTGTATAATACAAACTGACTTCTCACAACTGTAAAACTTCATCAACACAATAAATACCATTGTTAAGCATGCACAAGCACGTTAGTATACGAAACTACTGTTTGTGGTTATTTGTGTTTCATAGTCAGTAGCTATGCCAATTTCTGGTGACAAAATTTGCAAGTATAAGAAGTTCGTACTTCTTTTTAAATATCTAGTTAATAATGAAGAAATGTATCGTTTAGCAGCTCTTCAACAAATATCGGCTATACGCGAGTAGTCTATAACGTCCTGCTGTACTGAAGTATAGGCAATTTTCTCGTTATGTTTTGTTTGCGTTGCATCTGCAATCGATTCGCTTCAAACATGAGTTCGTGTAATAAAGTAAAATATGCTTGCAAATTTCAGAAATCTTTTTTGGAAGATTTTCCAATTACTAAAAGCTCTCAAAATTACGCTTTTTTGTAGTGTCTGTGATTTCTTAATTGCACATGATGGAAAAAATGATGTTGCAAAACACACGAGGCGTTAAAATATAAGGAAAATGCTATCTGCATTGAAGATGATGAAAAGCTGAATTTTTATGTAAATCCCGTAGATCAAAAAAGGAATAAAATCTAAGTGGTTTTTTTATTGTATTTATTCTGGAACATAATTTGCCACTGAGTACTTTTAATCATCAGAGATGATTGTGCTCCGGAAAAGTCCGGATTTCCGCTAATCGTGATTGGGAAATTTTCAGAAATCCAAGGTCCAGAAGTTTCAGGAAATCATGGATTATGTATAAAAATTTTTGTATATTTTATTTAAAAATATTAGAACTAGAACTTATACTTGGCATCTCTTTCATTTGTAAATATTTTTTTCTGGTAGAATAATAAATGAGATTAGAGATAAAAGAAAATTTATACAAAATTATTAATTCAAATTATGCTGAATATAATTTACTTAGAATGTCATGTTGTGAAAATATCAATGATTTAAATTTATAACGACATTAATTTTTTGAAATGCTTCATTAACCACTTTACTCAAGAAATTTTCAGGATTTTTGAGTTGGGCTCACAATCACCCCTGGATCATGCTGGCCAGTTATTTAAGACGATCTTTCCTAATCGTTCAATTGCTCAAAAGTAATTCCAGTTCCAGGACAAAAACAGCAGATATTGTTAAGAAAATGAGCTGTAAAAAAGAAAAAAATCAGTTTAAAGTATGCTTAAAATCCTCAATTTTTAATGTTTCTACAGATGAGAGTAATGACTCTGAATCAAAACTTTTTCAAAACACTTTGTTTGTGAATCAAGAACTTATAAATCCAATCGTAACAACTCAAAGTATTTTTTCACCATTTACCTGCTTTAATCAACTTAAATTTTAAAAAAGAAAATTGTGATGCTGCCTTTGAAAAATTAGAATCACATTTCTGTACTCAGGGCCCGACTTAGCTTAATTGGGGTCAGGGGCAAAAACTTCTAATGCTGCACTACTTCAGTAAGGAAGAAGGTATTTAAATGCTTGTGGAGGTATTTAAATGTTTCACCTCATTATACATATATAACAAGAAAATTAACTAGAACCTAAAATAGCTATAAAGTCCCCCCCATCTCCAATGGTCAGATGAAATATCGCTCTGCCCATTTTATTGACTTTCCAACAATTCTATGTCCATCATGCCAAATGCAGTTTTCCAATTGCCATCTAGCTGCGAAAGATTCGTGTCCTTGCTGACATTAGGGCGGAATTCAGCTAAATCTTTGCACTTACGATGGCTCACCAATCCGAAGCCTGTATTTTTGAAAAACATATCGCAATTTGCGATTTGTAAAAATACAGGATTTTGATTGGCCAAATTTGTCCATCTTAATTGCAAAAATTTTGCTGAATTCCGTCCCTAGAAAGCCATGGATTTACGAAATATAGATTAATGAAGAAGCAAACATAAAACTGACAGATTTTTCACTGTACTGATATTTTGTTTTAAAAAAAAGTTTAATAAGGAAGGAAACGTAAATTAACTTTCTATTCAATGTGATGTCCCCCTCTAATGTGAAGGCCCGGGGCAACTGACCTGTATGCCCTTGCCTTAGTCAGGCTCTGTCTGTACTTTGCAATTGGACATCACCATTGATGATTCAGCCATGTCTTTGCTAATTGATAAACTTTGGGATTTGATTGGAAAATTCTCACTTCATGTCATCAATTCTCGTTTCATGTTATCAATTCTCACAATAATGCAGAATGTGAGAGAATATTTAGCAAACCAAGACCAAAAATAAGTTCTTGTCAAATGAAACACTTGAGTCAATTTTGATTGCTAAATCTAGCCTATTTGGAAACTACCATAAGCAGAAATTTGAGCCCACTTTTCTGAAATCTGCAACTGTTAATTATTGAGAATGTTCTTTTAAATTATGAGAATATTTATTAATGAAAGAATTATTTTTAAATGTGTTTATTTTATTTCCTTAAATTCTGATTGAAATTTTCGAATTTTATTTTGCAAAATTGTTTTTATCATAAGTAATAACATGTGTTACTTTAATAATATAATTGGATACTCATCTTTTGGATGGGTTGTTGGTGTATTTGTCAGGTAATTTTTAAATAACTTGCCGAGAGGTAGTTTCCAGATTTTTTAGTTTTGTAGGTTGGAAAGTCTGGGAATGTTTAGCATGGTGGCAATTTCACGCGGTTTTATGCTCTGATTGTCTCTAATGATTGCATTCAGACGGTCAAATGTGCAGCAATGCCCTTGCAGTATTCATCAGTGCGTCCAGCTTCAAATTCTTCACACCACTTAACAATACTTTGCTGAGAAATTGCACACTCACCATATACAGCAGTGATTTCGCAATGAAAGTCATTGCAACGAATCCGTTTGGCCCTTAAAAATCTGATTTTGCCCTTTTCCAATTGACGCACCATTCTGTATAGCCTAGGCCTGCTTTACGCACAAAACAAGAGGGAGGAAAAAACGAACTGTCTGAGCAATTACTGCCCCTTCCTCTGCAATGTCCAAGATTATGACACACAGCCGCGCTCTTGCAACGACTTGGTGCAACTTACTTTTTAATCTGCCATCGTATATGTATACTGTTTCAAAAATACTTTGATAAATTTTATTAATGTTACTACACGTTATTACTTTGAGAATATAAGTGAATACTCATTTTTATAATGGGTTCTTGGTGTATTTGTCTCTTATAATAAATAACTTCATTTTTTAAACTTTTTTTTGCCGAGAGGAAGTTTCCTGATTTTTTAGTTTTGTAGGTTGGCGTTACATTTAAACACACTGAAATGATTGTTAAAATCCTTTAGTCGAAAGGAATGCACATGAATGGACTCAAATCTAAATATCAAGTTCTGTGTACACTATCGCTGCTAACGTAGATGGTGATAGTGTATACACAGAACTAAAAATCAAATTGAAGTGCTCAGAGATGATTGTGCCTCGGAAAAAAAATCCGGATTTCACACTAACCAAGATTCGGAAATCCAAGGTCCGGAAGTTTCAAGAAATCATCGATGATACTTTTATAAAAAAATCTTGTTTATTTCATTTAAAAATATTAGAACTAGAAATTATGCTTGGCATCTCGATCATTTGTAAATATTTTTTTGGTAGAATAATAAATACGATTAGAGTTAAAAGTAAACTTATACAAAAATTACTAATTTAAATTATGCTGCATATAAGTTATTCAGAATTTCATGTGTTGAAAATATCAATGATTTAAATTAATTAAGACATTAATTTTTTTACTCAAGAAATTTTCAGGATTTTTGAGTTGGGCTCAGCATTACCCCTGAGTGCTAACTGCTAATGCCTTTAGCTAAAATGTACTCTGACCTGAAAATCAGGTTCAAGTATTTACAGCTAATTATGCAGATGTTGACTATGAACATAGATCTAGGAATCAGATTATACTACTGGTAGGTACTTTATTTACGTCTCACTAGAGCTGTACAATGGGCTATTGGCGACGGTCTGGGATGCATCCCTAAGGATGATCTGAAGACGTGCCATCGTAATTTTTATGTGCAAAAACTCGACAGCAAGATACAAATTTTTGTACATTACGTGTTTTATATAATTTTTAAGTAAATGACCCACCAATAAAGAATATCACACATTTATAGTAACTAATTTAAGAAAAAACTTAGTTCCTACATGAATCGCGATAATGGATTTTAAAATCCTGTGAATATGAATCGTGATATTGGATGATAAGAGCACAAAGATACAAATCGCGATATTGGATTTTTAAATTGCGTATATATGAATTGCGATGCATGATTTTTGGATCGCATGAATACAAATCGCGATGTACGATTCTTAAATCACTTATAAATACGAAAATCGATGTTTGATATTACAAACGCATGAATTCGAATAACATTGGATTTTGAACTTTAGTAAGTACAAATCGCGATAATGGATCTTAATAACGCGTAAATACGAATCGCGATGATTTTGAAAGAGCTTAAATACTAATTGCGATTTCGGATTTTTAAATCAGGGAATACGAATCGCGATGTACGATTTTTAAATCGAACGAATACGATTTGCATTGTGTTACTTTTAAATAAGGTAAATGTGAAAATCGATGTTTGATATTAAAATAGCGTATAATATGAATATTAGCGGATTCTGGCGTAGATTCAAAAATATTAAAAACAGCAAAAATCAAATTGGAGTAAGAATCACATGTATTAAAACATTTCAGATTGCGAAACTTTGTTAAAATTCGGTACTGTGTGAAGGATGATACGAAAAACCCGGAATACAATCACTCCTGTTACTGACCGCAATGAGATATGCTGGCCTCAGTGTTTTAACGTGAACCGTGTCTTTACGATTAGTCCACTTCGGAGAGACTGTATTACTGAGTGTCAATGTTAACATTGTATGAGGAGATGGAAATTATTGATGGCAATAGACAAAATTGTGGCTGTGTTTCACTTTGACCCATTTGAATATCAAGTACTTTTCAAATTCTTTTGTTATAAATCGTAAAAAAAGTTGTCGAAACATGTTTTATTTCATTGATTTTTTAACGAAAAATATTATAACTTGGACTGTTAATCTGATGTTTATTCATCTAAATAGTGTATTGATGTTCCATCAAATAGGGTGCAGGTGCCCTCTTTGTCTACATGTAGAATTACGTTGTAGTTCAACTAAACACAGTCAAGGAAACTCAAGTAAAATAGAATTATATACAACATGTTCCACAAAATCATTTGTGGGCTTACACAATAGCCTATTTTAAAAGACTTATATGTACAAATATTGTGTTCTTAGATAATCAGGGTTGCAAAAAACCCAACCAGGGAGGGTTTTATTAGGGTTTTTCAAAAGAGAGGGCAGGGATAAGTACCTTATTTTAAAAAAAGCTTATTTTAATATTAATAATTAGATTTAATTTTATGAGCTGACTTAACATATAAGTAATTAAAGTGTAATTAATACAAATAAATGGGTGCAAAAGTCTGAATAAAGTTTCTTCTGACATCACGATACAAAATGTTACTCACATACATCACACATTTCAAACTTATTTCAACACAGGATTACTTTTTATTTATATTTTAATCTTAAAAAATATTTGAGGAAATTTTTTTTTTGTGCATAGAAAGCTAATGAAAGGCACTGACTAATCAATGGCCATACAGTCAAATCTAGCCAGCAAGGTGACTGACTCTCCAGCTTCCAAACACATTTTTGTTCACCATAGATTTAATTTTTTAGGCTTTACTACAGATATATTTCAATAGAATAGCAAAGGATAAAAAAGAAATCAATTTCAGAAAAACACAGTAAAAGGTGGGTTTTACCAACCCTGGGTGGGATTTTTGCAACCCTGTAGATAATTATCCTTGTCACTACAAAATAACTAGTGTTTCTGAATTACTAGGTATGAGTTACGAAGAGGAACTTTTTATGAATTCCCACTTTCTGTCTCATATTTATAATGTGTTCTTCACTCCAAGGACGTAGGTAAGGGGGGTGTTCAGGGTGTTCAAACACCCCCCATTGTACAAAGCAGTTTTTCTTTTTTTTTTATACTATAGATAATTTTTCCTTAATTTTAGAAAATTTGTAAATATTTTATTTACTGAAAAAAAATGGAGAATTCCCAGGACATTTTATTTTGAGATTTTTATCAGTCACTGCTGCCTCTTTTCTACCCATTCATCAAGAGAGCAATAAACGCAGTGATTAAATAAGATAGCATCCCTTTCCTCACTGATTTACCACCCACAAAGTTTCTCCCCTCAGAAAAATAGCCAGCCCCGCTCATATTACTCTAAGAGAAAATGTTCTTCCTTTCTTCCAATGGGTTCTATCTTATCTCATCTACTTTTTAAAATATCGGCTATACACAGATCCTATTTACGGTCATAAAATGCATGCTTCACACTATAAGAATTCTCTTGGATTTCTAGGACTGCATATACATGTTAACCTTTTCAGGACATAAAACTTCCTTGGCAATTTTTTCGGTCATTCTGTCCGGGAACTTTGTCTTAGACCATGGGTCGCCAAACATTTTTCCTCATCGACCCCTATATAATTTTTCGAAATCTCCATCGACCCCCATAAAATTAATTTTCCGTTAATTAAGATAAAACTCTATTAGATACTGTGTTTGTACATTTATTTTATGATTTAAACATTTATTGAAGTAATAGTACACTGTGTAACAATAGTTTTATGAAAAATATATTAATGTTGAAATTTAAATACCTTAATATTTATTAAATAATAAGTAATTATAAATAAGTAGAAATAACAAGTAAAGTAACTACAGATTTATTGCTTCTTAACCAATGAGATGAGTGTGCCTGGTGTTTTTTTTTTTTTTTTTTTTTGCAAGGTTCGCTATATTGGGTTCAAAATTGGTCAATTTTAATTTTAAATCCCTTCGTAACTTCACATTTAATTTACTTCTGTACTTAGTTAAGATTGAATTTACGTGACTGATACCGGCTTCAACCATATAGAAACTTGGAAAAGCTAGCATAAAAAAGGCTGAGCTTTTTCATAAAGTTCTACATATTTTTGCATTATATTTATATTTGTTCAAAATTTACTGATTGTTAAATTTTTAACAAGCGTCTATGCTTCAAGATCCGATAATAATTCAGCAAACTCATCTTGCAGGTTGATGGTCACGTTTTTGATGATGTGTTTATTAATTTATGTTCTATAAAGAAACTGATATTAAGTCAATTATAAAAAAAATCACAAATTTTACATACTCAATTGGATATTTGGGATTATATACGTATTAAGAACTGTTTTTTCTTCGACCCCCAATCGACCTTTCCGATTCGGATCGACCCCCATTCGACCCCCTGGCTCAGATCGACCCCCACTTTTGTTAAATAGACCCCTGGGGGTCTATATAGACCACTTTGGCGACCTCTGTCTTAGACACTCATCCTAAAAGCGCTTAGTATCAGATTTTTTTTTTGTTTAATGTAGCATTTTATTTAAAATTTCTTTTTTTTTCTTTCGGATTAATTTTTATTTGTTAATCTCGTATATCTTTGTATTGTGTAATTCTGTTCCTGTAAATAAAATGGGGTATTTTATTGGCTATAAAAAGAGCTTGAATCGAAAATATTGGAGGTAAGCAAATATTTGTATTAAATCAATCTTTCCGAATATAGGTAACATTTAAACTGTACAACAAATAGATTTATTTAGTAAAGTTGAATATTCATGCTCAGTTTTATTTCCCATTTTTGGTTTTATTTTACGATTATGAAATCAGACTTAAAAATTTTTGAAATTTTAAACTGAAAATTGAAACAACTTTATTATAATTCAGTCAGAATTGAAATATCTATATTACATTTAATTTTAAAATAAAACACGAAAATTTCAGGAATGAATAGCTGAGAGTAGTTAATCGTTCAAACTATCTTAGTATAAATGTGTAAGTGTAACTTAAAGTTTAACTATTTTTTAGAAAATTGAAAATACTTTCTACTACTAACTTTCCCTTCTTGGGATCTTATTGCAAGGGAAGTTACTTATGATATTGACACATTTTTAACGATAATACTTCATTGCATAATCATAAGCAGGGCTTAATCCAGGATTTCCATCCTAGTACCTATTTTTGTGAGAAAAAAATTTTTTTTGTGAAAATTTAGTATTGCTAAAAAAAAAGGAAGAAAAAAACTACATTTGTATACGAAAAGTGCAATACTATAAAAAACATTCACATATTGCGCAAGGAATTGCTTATAAGACAGCTTGCAGATTAATTCTATTTATTAATTCAATGTAAATTATACAGCCAGCCAGTATAGAAATTATGGAATTTACTATACAGATTAATATTAAGGTTAAAAATTAGATTTATATAAAGTTTAAAAAATTTTGTTAGCTTACTTACTCATAAAATTTATTGAACTTATTACGATTAAGAAATTTTTATTTTGATATTGTGCTAACTTTTACTTTTGAATTAATAGTTGAAAAATAATAGAAATACAGAATACATAGATAAAATTATAATAACCGCTCGGACAACTATTCAGCACTTTAATTCCTTCGAACTTTTTGTTTTATTTTTTTTTCAAAGTTTGTAGAAATACTGATTTTTTTATTTTATTTTGTGAAGGTACCGATTTTTTTTTTTTTACATTTTGTGAAGGTACCCAAAATTGACCTGGATTAAGCCCTGATAAGATTAAACTTTAAATTATCATAAAAATTACTGGAATTGTTAATTAAAAGAATAATTCAGTACTTTCTAAGAATAATTTGAATCAGCTCAAATGTTTTTTTTGTTTTTTTTGTCTACTTAATTTTATATATATTTATAGCAAAGTCGAGACCCCTTTTTCGTTAGCTATTATATGCATAGACCTTGTGAAGAAATCTTTAAAAAAAATATACGCCAACTGAAATTTGGTAAATAATGAATATTTTATCCTAACGCAACAGATTAACAGGAAACCTTTACATCCACTTATTAAATAATATCAGTTTAAATTACAAAATATGAGAATAGTATCGAGGAGTTTCTAATCTGTAATAAAAAAAATTATTTACCAATAATAAATTTTTCGTAATAATAAAATTTTCATAATAATAAATTTTTCGTAATAATAAATTCAACGTAATTCTTAAATTTTCCGTCTAATTAAGATTGTGACAACATGTTCTGAACTAAATAAAAATTATGCATTTAATGTTTATTTTTAGTGATTATACATGCAGTAATATATATGAGTGATTCTTTTTAAACATGATAATTCGGACCAAAAAATTTCTTCAAATTTAAAGTCTTCAAAATAGTCTAAAATCTTTTTTTTGTGTACTTCTTTAGTTACACTTATTAATATCTTACAGACAGCAATGTAGAAAAAATAAATAAAATAGAAATTCATCAAATTTTGAATGCCAGGAAAATGAGATATTAGCTTAGAAGATTAAAAAACAGTCATTTTAAGTTAATAGTAAGTAACTCAACTTAAGCCTTTATGTTAGATGGACCAAAAATTGCTTAAATTAGTTCTTTTTATTTACTGTAGAAAGAATAAAAAAATATTTTGTTGCTGATATGTACAGAATAAAATTGCGTATAATAATCAATCATTAAATAAATAACTTTGATTACATCCAACATATTACAATCATACATAAACTTGGTATTAGGTTAATATTTGCTTTCCCTCCTTACAGTATTAGCAGTTAAAAAAAAACTTCTGGTAACACTTCAATGTCCTGGAATTCATAAGCCAGGAAAATGACAAATTCGCCATTTTATAGCATATAACTTTACTTTAATATTTTGGCCTAAGACGTTTATATTCTGCAGAAAATAATAGGATTTCTTAAAATAACTCAGATAAATCAACGTAGTTTATGTTATTAATGATTTCAAGAAGCGAGGAATATGACAACGCAAAACCCTACTCACCTTGAAAAATTGTTTGAAAAAGATTTTGAACCAGAAAATTGGTTCTTTATTCATGCAACAAGACATGTTCATATAGGAAGGCATCTAATCAATCTATTAACATAAGATATTGATTGCTGGCTCTATCTATTTTGGTTATAAATAACTAAACAAAAGTAGCCAGAAAAATGACAGATTTTCTTGGGACAAACAAATTATTAATGCAAAAAATTAATTTAAACGAAGTTTTTGTAAATAATACCCTCTGCGTATATTCTAGAAATGGTTGAGATAAAAAAAAATTTGATATTGAAAAATTTATGTGAAGTTTTGAAGTTAGCTATTATTGGAAACATTGTTTGTGACATGCCAGAAACATGAAATTAAAGTGAAACATGAAATTAAGTGAAGTAACATGAATTAAGTTCAATTAAATTTTGTAACTATAAAAAACAGCCAATGCTAGTGCAAAGTCAGCTAATGTTAGCAAAAATGCTAACAGCAATGCTATTTTTTTTTAAAATGTTCTTCTAGTATTATAGTATTAGATCTTGGAGAAAGGGACAGTGAATTGTCATATTTTGGGAGAATCACCCATATATATATTTATATATATATATATATATGTATATATATATATATATATATATGTATATATAGATATATATATATATAGATAGATAGATATCATAACCCTGCTTAACTCCAATACATATATATATGTTGTGTGTGAGTATAAAACATTTAAACACATAATGCATTATACTGATTAAGTAACGAAAACTTTTTTTAAAGTCAACAAATTAAAAAGAATTAATTGTTTCTCTGATATTTAAATTTAATTTAGTGTGATAAGTAATTCTTTAAATGTTGAAATGCCCGCGGCCACCCTATCAAAATCCAAATTTGATATCCCGTGACCTTACGAAACACGGATTTTTTCATTCAATATTTATTTACGAAATATTTTGAGACTTTGTATCTAATTTTTTCTTTCTTACGCTGTATATCGTTTGTATTTATTTCTAATTTTTTGTTACATTATTAAAGTTTTACACCTTCTATTTAATAATGTAGTTTAACAAAATCTGATATCATAGAATAAAATGACAGTTTTTTTAAAAGTTTATTTAACACCATTATTATTAGCCTTTTGGAATGATTTTAAACATTGTCATTTTCCTGCGTTTTCTAAATAATAAATATAAACTATATTATTCAATCTGAGCTGTTTAATAAAGTCTTGTGATTAATAACACAAAGACTAACTAAAAATGAAATGGAACATGGAAGTAAAAGCTATAAAATTATAAATTGTAATTTTTCTAGCACTTAAATGCCAAAGAATAATTGCTAAATGCTGGTTAACTATTGTACATTGCTCTCTATATTGTACATTGCTTTCTATATATTAGAGGTACTTTAATAAACGAGTGTTTATTTTTTTTAAATATATTATTCCAATCCAAAAGGTTAGAAATTAAAAAAATAATTTCCTAGGTGTCGTATTTTCTGAAAATTATCCATATATTCCACTTCGTAAAGAATTCATTTTTTATGTATTATTTTGGCTGCTTAAACGCATTATAATTTGCGGTGAACAGATGAATTTTTATTGATATTTTATACTTGAATTTTTGACAATAACGGTGGTTTGTCCTAATCGAAGGGAAGCGATTAACGAAGTTTATGGCTTGTCTTTATTTTGATCTTCATTTAGATCACAGGTTTTGATTTTTAACTTTTAAATGAAGCTTATACTGAAAACTTCTGTATTAGATCAATTTATCAAAATCAAAAAGAGTTTACTTGTATGTATGTAACTGGTTTAATTAAATTACATCTAGATAAAAAATTCCTCAATCACAAAACACCCCCCATGAAAAAACTATACCTACGTGCTTGCTTCACTCTAAAGCATTATTTGTTCCAATTATACAAAGGTTGACATTATTATCAACTGTATTGTGGCACATACATGCTCTGCTGTGGCTGATGTCCTGTAGGTTGTCGGACATCATTCGCGGGAGGCCAACGGTAGGGCTGTGAGTGGTAATTATTGAACTGGTTATTTGAAAGAGAACCACCACTTTGCTGATATCGACTTAGAGTCTCCTTGGGGAACGAATTATTATTCTGGATTTTACTAGGATTGTAATTTTTAAAGTCTGGGTGTTGTGGCCATCTATGGTAAAATTGATGCTGTATTGGAGCCTGACGAGGTACTAATTCAGTGTTAGTAAACAGTACTTTAGTTTGAGGTATTTCTGCTGCATTGTATGTTTTTGCAGTGTTATGACGGAGAGGAACTTTCATAAAATCCTTAGTTACTGATTGCAACTGATTATATTTGAGCTCATTGTTTCTCAAAGGAAGAACTCTTTCGAGATTACCGGTTATTGGCTTTTCGGGATTGTACCGAGGGGCGTTATTTTCCAGTGGAGGCACTCTTTCGAAATTTCTTGTGATCAGTTTCTCTTGATTGTATCGAGGATCATTATTTTCTAGTGGAGGCACTCTTTCAAAATTTCTTGTGATCAGTTTTTCTGGATTGTATCGAGCATCATCATTTTCTAGTGGAGGCACTCTTTCATAATTTCTCGTGATCGGTTTCTCTCGATTGTATTGAGGTTCATTATATTCCAGTGGAGTGATTCTATCAGAATTGCTAGCTCTTGTTTTCTCATTATTGTAATAGGGTCGACTGTTTTCTAGTGGAGGGACTCTTTCGTAATCGCTTATTCGTGTGCTCCTGGGTTCTTTATTTCCTAAAGCAGAAGCCCTTCCTTCATAATGTCCTTCATCGTAAGACTCGTGGTGTGGTTGTGTGTGCTGATCTTGGGAGTAATAGTGAGGAGCATCATCGGCTCCATTTTTCTTCTTCCTATAGGATTGTCTGTCATCATGAGATTCGTGTTGCCCCTCATGCTTCTTGTTGCCATGGTGATGCTTTGAGGCATGACTGCCAGCCTCATACTTACCGTCATCGTAACCATCATACCCATCTTTTCCCCATTCATGTTTCTCATCGCCAGCATCAAAATTTTTATTTTTTCCTTCCTGCTTGAATCCTTTTGAAAATTTCCCTCCCTGTAGTTGCCTATGTTCGTGATGGTCGTCGTAGTCGTGATGATGGTCAGTGTCCAAAAATTCATCGTGAAATGTTTTATGGTCTCCGTATTCTTCCTTGTGATATGTGTTCTTAAAACCATGCAGTTTGTGCCCTTTACTCTTCTCTTTGTGTTTTCCCAATTTGTGTTCTTTGAGGGCTTCTGCACCAAACTTTTCACCCGCATCATGCTGCTTCACATTTTCCAATTCCTTATTGTCGGCCACGTTCCCCTTGTGGTGCTTGTTGTAAGTCGACCCTCCTGTCAAAATAAGAACAAAATATTAGGAACAGATAAGTTTCTCTATAAGAAAACTGATTTCTATTGATAGATTTATTTTTTTTAATAAAAATGGTTTTGAGTCTGTAAATTAAGATGTTTAAAATTAATTTCAGATACTAATTATATTAGTTTATATATTAATTATGTATGTTACATATATTCCGGCACCAGGCGATTCATAATCATTTATTATGACATATTCATGAAGAGTGACACAAAAATTCATCCAAGTGACACAAAATCGAAGTGTTCCTCAATAAAAGTTAGGAGAAATCTTGCAATATAAATCTGTAAAAATGTTTTGTTTCAAGAAAAAAGGGAAAAACCGAGTAATTATAATTGATTTATTAAATAGGTTGCAGGATAAGTCTATCCCATGAGTTAATCAGAGGGATAAATGTTAACATGTAAATGAATGCATACTTGAACTAAAAATAGATTAAAACACAGGATGCGAATACTAAAGTGTGGAGAAATCCGGGTTGCAAAAACCCACCTACGCAGTAAAACCCCAGATGCTTTTACTGTGAAAAACCCACCCTAAAGTGGGTTTTACTAGAATTGATTTCTTACTTATCCTCTGTTACATTAAAGAGCTATTCTATTGAAATATAATAGTAATATAATGTAAATATAATGCAGTCTAGCCTAAAAAATGAACCTATGGTGAACAAACTGTGTTCAGAGACTGGAGAGTCACCTTGCTGGCTAGATTTGACTGTATGGCCATTGATTATTCAGTGCCTTTGATTCGCTTTCTACGGGAGAAAAAAAAATTCCCTCAATTATTTTTTAAGACTAAAATATAAATAAAAAGTAATACTGTGTGAAAATAAGTTTCAAATGCGTGATATATGATGTACATATAACATTTTATATCGTGATGTCAGAAGAGACTTTTTCCAGACTTTTGCACCAATTTATTTGTATTAATTATTAATTGCACTTTAATTATTTATATGTTACGTCAATTCATAAAATTAAATCTAATTATTAATATTAAAATAAGCTTTTTTAAAATAAGGTACTTATTCCTGCCTGATCTTTTGACAAAAAAAAAAAAAAAAAAAAAAAAAAAAAAAAAAAAAAGCCTATTAAAACTTACCCAGGTTAGGTTTTTTCTGGAAAAACCTACATACAGGATCCGCGCTAAAGACCTCAAAATACTAGCCAGTAAATTAGCCAAATTTTAAAAGTCTTGAAGAAAACAAATCGTAAAAAAATTTTGGTTAATTTTTTTTCCCTTAGAAATTTTTAAGTCAAAATACAAGTTCATTATAAATTGAATTATTTTAAAATTTCAATCAAAATCAAGAGTCATTCTACAGAGTCAGTGGCGTAGTTTGGAGGGAATTACGCCTTCTCACATATATATAATTAAACATTTAAGATATAAGTAAGCTAGCAAATAGATCATATTCACATATCTTTTAATTCTTGATTTATTGCGGTTTAAAATTTTGTTTGAAACTTTAAATTATCAATTAATTTGTCAAATTTAATACGTCAAAATGCTATAATGTTGCTACTACTAAGAAGTTTCTTTCTCAACGGCCGTACAAGTTTGTAGTTATACACCGAAGAGCTATTACATTATGAGCACCCTGCTAATAACATGTAGGACCACCTTTAGCCCTCAAAACTGCTAGCACCCACCGTGGCATTGATTCCACAAGGTGCTGATAGGTAGTCTGAGGTATCTGGTACCAAGCGCTCACCAACTGGTCCCGAAATTCCCTCACATTGCGAAGAGGTAGCGTGGCAGCACGAATTTGCTTTTCCAAGTAGGAAAACAAATGCTCTACTGGATTGAGGTCAGGTGAATTTGGGGGCCAAGACATGACTTGAAAGTCACTGGAATGTTCCTCGAGCCAATCCATGACGATTCGACCCTTATGACATGGTACATTATCCTGTTGGTAAACACAGGAACATCCCCCGCAGGAAAAACTGTTGCCATGAATGGGTGAACCTGGTCTGTAACTATGTTCAAGTAGCTTACAGACGTCAGGGATTGTTCTATGAGGATTGTGGGTCCTAATGAGCCCCATGAAAACATTGTTCCTGGGCGAGAAACCATGAAAACCTGGGCGAGCTCATTGTTATGGATGGAGGATGGTCCTGAAGCAACATTTGATATTTTCTTAGATTCCGTTTATCTTTTAAATAAACATATTTCATTTTAAATAAAGATCTTCATTTAAGTTTTTTTTATATTTTTTAATAACAGAATTTTTACTGGCACAACTATAGTTATTCCAAAAAAAAAAGGGATCACAGTAGAAGATAAGTTATTTGAATAATTTAATTCCGTTTGATTGGCATTATATAGTACGAGGAGCATCCAGAAAGTAAGTTTCCCGAATTTAAAAAAAAAAAGAACTCACACTTTCAGGATCATATTTATTGGCAACAAGTACAGCAATGTTTAAGCTATTTTTCAATTTAGCCATCACAAGAATTGAGACACTTGTCGTATCGTGGGATCGACTTTTGTATCCCTCTGTCGCAGGTCACTGCCGCCTGTGAATGGAACCAGCGTGTTTCAGACGTCTACTGTTACTGTAAAACAATGCGGAAATTGTGACTTGCCATTCAGAACAAGAGCCGTGGAATGTTTACTGCAGGTGTTGCGCTCCTCCATGACAAGGCTTGCCCACATACGGCATCACACACAGCAGCTGTTTTGACGGAATTTGGTTGGGAGTTGTTTGATCATCCACCCTACAGCCCTGATATTGCTCCAAGCTATTTTCACGTTTTCTTGCAGCTCAAGAAATTCTTGTCCTCCGGTGAGCGTTTTGGCTACAACGAAGAGCTGAAGACGTCTGTCACACGTTGGTTCCATTCATAGGCGGCAGAGTTCTATCCAGAGGGATACAAAAGTTGATTCCACGATACGACAAGTGTCTCAATTCTGGTGGTGGCTATGTTGAAAAATAGCTGAAACATTGCTGTACTTGTTGCCAATAAATATGTTCCTGAAAGTGTGAGTTCTTTTTTTTTTATAAATTAGGGAAACTTATTTTTTGGATGCGCCTCGTACATGGTGGGTAGCGTTTTTAAAAAGTGCTTACTTTCGATTTTTAAAAGCTTTTAAAGTTGCTTTTGCCATTGGGTGTATTTAAAAAGTGCTTATTTTCCCTTTTCGAAAATGAGAATTTTTTTTTTCATTACGGTGTCGATTTTTGCCGCGTATTATGCAAAAGCGTGCTTTTTACATTATTCTGTCCACATTTTCCCAATTCATTCAACAACAATCCAGTTCGGCTTACCGTCGGTCTATAACGTATGAAAGCGCCAATCATTTTACATGTTTGATGAAATACTTCCGTGTTTGCACGTGCGACTCTGCTGCATTTTGCAAGATACTCTCAATTTCAGGCACCATTTTTCACCCTCTGAAATCGAACTGAAAAAACTCTAGATCATTTTATAATGGCTAATGTAATCAAGTAAAGAATTCTTTGTCAGAAACTAGTTATTTTGTCATGATCATGTAAAGTCTTTGAAAATTATTTTGCACTTTGTTAACGTACATAGTGCTTAAAAATATTTTTTGAGTGCTAAAAGGTGCTTATTTTTTGTTGAAAGATTTGGCTACGCACCCTGTACTATTCAAATAACGAAATTCTGGCGAAATACGCTCATTGCCAGCTGAATGCAAGTGGTTATACTACATATATCATTGAAAAATGATAATCTATAAAGACAAAATCTAAGTTAAATTTTCTTATTTTAGCAATCATTTCAAATTTACTTAGCAAATACTTACACCCATTTACTTAGCAAATTCATCGGCTTTGACTTCAAGCATTTGTTGACTTGAAGCATACTCGAAGATTGCGGCTTCTTTGAATGCTGAACCCATTCAATAATAAAGCAAACAAGAATACTGCTTATTGCTACACTTCATCAGAGATGATTGTGCTCCGGAAAAAATTTGGACTTCCGGATTTTTCGGTAAACGCGATCCAGAAGTTTCCAGAAATCCGAGGTCCAAAAGTTTCTAGAAATTATTGATCACATTTATGTATTAAAAAAAAATTTTATGTTTTATTTAGAAGTATTAGAACTCGAATTTATACTTGGCATCTCTTTCATTTGTAAATATTTTTTCTAGTAGAATAATAAATGTGATTAGAGATAAAATTAAACTTATACGTAATTATTAATTTAAATTATGCTACATATAATTTATTTAGAATTTCATGCTTTGAAAATATCAATGATTTAAATTTATAATGACGTTAATTTTTTGCTATACGTAATTAATGATTTTATTGGAGAAATTTTTAGGATTTTTGAGTTGGGTTCACAATTACCCCTGTTTCATGCTATAGATCAGTGGTGCGCAAACTTTTTTCGACTGCGACCCCTTTTGTAGAGAGAAAATTTTTGGCGACCCCTAGAGATAAATGTTCACAAATACGATGTATATTTCGCGCATTTCTTTCGTTTCTTCGAATAAAAACATCATCATATTTTACTCATATTAGTTTATTTATAATTTTAAGAAAATACTTTTTGTATAACACAAAAATCAGTAAATTGCCCTTTAATGAGATGTATGTGGCTGCAAGTTTCTAATTATCTCATCGATGTTTGAATGTATGTAGCTAATTACAATTCGCATATCATCTTCAGGGTTTAAACGTGAGCGGTATTTAGTTTTTATTGAAACTAGTTTACTAAATCCAGTTTCACATAAATACGTTGATGCAAATTGTATTAACACTCTGATGGCATTCTTGCATAAAACGGGATATTGTTTTTCCACGGATAGCCAAAATTTTTGGCAAGGCTGAGTCTTAAATTGATTTCGAAGAGTATGATCACTAATTAGATCTATCAATCGCTCTTTCTCAAGAAGATCATTAGATCTATCAATTGCGTTAAACTGCATATGTCAAAGGATCACAAATCCAACCAAGATCGTTTTCAGGAAAATCCTCGAATCTTCTCGAAAAATTTTTCTTTAACTTTTCAATGTGATTGGAAATGATGTTTTTAAATGTAAATATATCTATATTATTTTCCTTGATAAAATCGTTAAAGCAAGGGAACATGTCGGTGTTGTTTTTATTCAGTTCAGTTTGCCAGAGACTAAACTTATTCTTAAAAGCTTGAATTTTACTGGCTGTAGTTATGATAGTTGAATTCTCACTCTGCAAGATCAAATTTAAGTCGTTAAGTTTTTCGAAAATATCAACTAATTAGCTCAGCTTCCCTATCCAAACTTCATTGATATAATAACTTTCCCATCTATGTTTCTTTTCGATTTAGAACATGTACACTTCATTTCTCAAATCAAATATCCGTCGTAGTATTTTCCCACGTGAAAGCCATCTGACTTCGGTGTGTAACAGCAATTTCTCATACGTTGAGCCCATCTCATTGCAAAGTATTGAAAAGAGACGGCTGTTGTGGCTGTTGCATTTAATGTAGTTAATTGAACTAACAGCGTCTTGTAATACGTTGTGCAACTCTGCATCCATATCTTTTGCAACAAGAGCTTGCCGATGAATCATACAGTGATTAAATACCATATGAGGCGCCACCTTCTGAATTAAGCCTCTGAGCCCTTTATTCGAACCTGTTAATGCTGCAGCACCATCAGTACAAACCGCAACACAGTTTGCCCAGGTAAGGGACTTTGTTTCAAAATATTCATTTATTACTTCGAATATTTTTTCTCCAGTTGTTTTTCCTTCCAAACTTTTGCAACATAAAAACGTTATGTTCATTAAAAATAAACCTAACGTAAATAATTAGTTGTGACATTTTAGTAATATCGGTAGTCTCGTCCAGTTGTAAAGCAAATACAGATGAATTTTGTATGCGTTTTATGACTTCTGACTCGATATTTCGTGACATTTCGGAAATCCAATTGCAATTAAACAGTGAGTGACGGCGCTTCACTCTTTATATGTACACTGTATGGTATGCAGCATGCAGGGATAATGCATTTCATAAAAATTTGGCGACCCCCAAAAAAATTCTGGCGACCCCTAGTTTGCGCACCACTGCTATAGATGGTTTTAAAAATCGGTATATGTCTTTATTTCGAAGTAGAAATTTCAAAAATATTACAAAAAAAATGAAGAAAATAAATCAGTCGAAGACAGAAAAAGGTTCATGACATCCAACTTCCTCTCTTTTGTTGGTTCACTATATCCACAAAAAATAACATTATACGTGTGTAGCAAGGCACGGGAGCGAACATTTCGTTCACTATATCCGGGAGTTCACTATAAACCGTGTTCACTATAGCGGTGTTTGACAGTATTAAGATTTGCACTTCATTCGTCCAAATCCGAACAAAAGTTATTCCGGAGGGCTTTTTTTTTTTAAATGTTCTGTATTTAACTACAAATAATTCTTTTAAGAATTTTTTTTTGTACGTACTCCTAATTGTTTTAAAAGTTTATTTACCTTGGCTGAAGTCCTGTTTGACGCCTCTTTCATTGTACATGTCTGAGGAGTGATCCTCAGTGACGTCACCCAGATTCTCATTCCCCAGTTCATCTGCCCTGAAAGAATTGGCGCTCACTTCATTCGCCACTTCTTCTTCTGGATGATCCTCCAAGTGAAGGGATTCCGATGGTTCCTCTTCAGATCGAGCAACCAACAGCAGGCTTAGTAATAATAACAACACAGAGATCTAAAAGAACAAGAACTGAATAAATCTATTACACGTTTTCACTTCTTGGTAGAAAGTTTGACAAATTTTGCTTGAGAGTTTTGCTATGTGCGGAACTGCAGACGTGTTTTGTACAATTGTATATACGAAAGTTTAGGAGTGCACAATCTACGGCCCGCCAACCCTTCATGCGCGGCCCTCGGCCGCAATCTGAACAAAATGAAAAGAAAAAAAAAATTAATTAAAAAAATTTTTTTTTTGAAAAATAAAAAAACATTTGGAAAATTGAAATATGCGCATTTAAGTTTTTGACGCAGCCAATTTCAATTGATGTAGTTTTCGATGGTTAACTGTACGGAGTTAGGCACAGTTTTGAAAATCCAAATACTCTTAATACATCATTATTACGATGCACGGATTTCGAATTTCAGTTATTACTTTTGACGCTCTTCGTGTGCAGCGATTTTATCGTAAATCCAATGACTTTTCGGTAGTTATTTCACGTAGTTTCTGAAATCGCGATTTTTGAAAGTTAAGAAACGCTTTATTTGTGCAAACTTCATGAAAAATCTAAATGACTTCCGGTGCTTTATCGGCAGATATTGCTACGCATTTTCGCATGGTTTTTAAAACTTTGATATTTTAGCGCAATATTGTTACGAATCTGATTTAAAGAATCGCTCATTTAGATAACCATTTTTTAACGTGGTTTATTTGTACCAATTTTTCGCAAATCAAAATATTTTTCAATCGTTATTTTGGCAGTTATTATTACACATTTCTACGAGGCTTTGGAAGTCCCAATATTTTTTATACGGTATTGCAATACTTTAATTTTGAATTCCGCATTTAAATACATAAAATTTTAACGCACTTTATTTACGCCAATTTCATCGTAAATATAAAGGGATTCTGGTAATATCTTTGGTAGTTATTACTACACTTTTCCCCGTGATTCAAAAAATTTTTATATTTTTAATGCCATAATTTGACAGTACGCGAGATTTGAATCGCTCATTAAAATAATTACTTTTAAGGTGCTCTATTTGTGCCGATTTTAACATAAATATAAGAGGTTTTTCGAACGTGTTTTTTTTTCTCGAGATTACATTTTTACTGGTGATTTAGAATATCCTGATATTTTAACACAATGTTACGACTCATAAAATTCGATTCTGCTTTAAAATTTTTTTTGAAACTTAAAAAGTAATTACGTATCATAGCAAAATCAATCACTTCCTGAAGAGAGATGAGAAAAAAAAAAAGACGAGTTGCGTACATTTATATTAAATGTGGTCCCTTTTGCAAAAAAATAATTCAAAACACGTGCATATTTCTTTAGTCCCATGAACAAGTGCAAGTTTAACAACACACACCCAATCTATTAATTTTGCTGTCACATGATTTAAAAACCACACATCTCAATTCGTATTCACGCGATTTAAAAATCACGCATTGCGTTTTTTATTTACGCAATTTAAAAATCACGCAAAGCACTGGGTATTCAAGCAATTAAAAAAAAATACATCGCTATTTGTATTCACGCGATTCAAAGATCTGGAAAGGAAGAATACCATCTAGAACAAATTCCAAAACTGATTAAGTTATTTGCCCTAAGTTTAATACTACCCACAACAAAAGCTTCTGTCGAAAGACTGTTTTCCAGAATAAATTTGAACTGTTGAAAATTACAGAACAGTCTTTAAACAAAATCCTTAAATTGTATTTAATGGCTAGAAAAAGCTATCACATGATCAAGTGAATAAAATCCCAATATTTAAAAAATTTGCGAATTACAAGATAACCATTAAGAAATTTTTTAACCATTTTCTATATACTAGGACCATTTCATATCATTCATGATTATATGCTGGGAAATGATTTGTATATCATTAAATTTTAACTGTAAAAAATGTAATCAAAATAAGTTTCGGAAAGTAATGTAAATGCTACTAATTGTTAATGTATAAGTGTATTAATTGTAAATAGTAAGTGTCATGTTAAAAAATTATGAAATAAAGTTGATAAATAAAATATAAGTTGTTAATAGTTTTTTGTAATTAAGGGAAATAGTTCCTTCAAAATTAATGTTTTCCTTCCTTTCCTCTCTCTGCCCCTGCTTCTTATAATTAATTTAAATTAAATGTTTTAAAGTTTAAGTATATATTCCCTACTATATGGTAAATCTTATTTTCTGCTGAAGGGGTTTCAATTTTAATCCTATAAACTTTCTTCAAATCAAAGTATTTAACTTCCATTTATTTTAATAACTAGAATATTTATTTTTTAAATTTAATTCTATGAACAAATTTCTTAAAGTTAACATTGATTTTTTAATGGACTTTTGTATTATGCAATATGATTAAAAAAAAACATGAATTTTCCCGTAGTTTTTTAATTATTTCAATTTATCAAAATTTTTTTCTGATAAATTGATTCGGATTTTCGGATTCTGTTTTTTCTTCTTAAGTTATCAACTTAAAAGGTTCTAATTTTAAACATTTTTAAAGTAATTCATTTTATGCAAAGATATTACAAGGTTAACTTACAAAAAGAATTTAGTGCCTAGAACAATGATATTTTTATAACAATTACTACCTACAATAGCTGTGAATATGTCTGTCTAAATATTTTGTCATGCGGCCCTTAATTGGTCAATCTGCTGTGCATGTGGCCCTTCACTCAAAAATGTCATGCACTCCTACGATAGTCGATGAATTTACATAGAAAAAAAAAGAGTAAAAAAAAAATGGCATTCGCGAGCTGAAGTGAAAGTAATGCAGATGATTTTTCAGATGATGATGATGTGAACATATACAAAAATATTTAACTTTTTTCATTTGCCCAAGATCATTTGGGATAGTAAACTGATGGAAAATTACATATTTTTTTACACCTAAAAAAATTTAAATTTCAACTTAGGAATTGTGTATTGTTTTTTTTTTTAGTTCCTTGTATTTATTAATAAAATTAAAAAAAATATTGATTTTTTGTATTTTTTTTTCAAAAAAATTGGTGAGGGAAGCGGTTAATATAAAAAAAATTTAAAATATATATGTTATATATATATATGATTCTAAAAATATTAATTAATATAAAAAAAATTATTCTTTTAAACTCTTTTTTTTTTATCTTCGATTAAGTACTGAATTAAGGTAAATTCAAGGGGGAAAAAAATATTTTTTTTTTATCGCGAACCTTAATTTTGAAGTGATGTTTTATTTTAAAAATATTCCCCCGTTTTCAAAATATATTAACATGACATAACGCATAAAATTGAAACGAATGATTGAAAAGAGTAACTGCCCCCCCCCCCATTTTAGTCTTGCATTCTTTGTGAATATTGTTTGCCTTTTCTACTTCTTTGAAAATGCGAAACTCATTATTTACAATGCCAAACAAGTGGTTTTTCTGGTGTTTTTTTTTTTTTTCATTTTTAATAAAACTTTTATTTTAGAGATAACTTTAAGCATAAAGAAAGTCAATCTAAGAAAATATAATCAAAAAACAAAAACCTATAAATACATTTTTCAAATTTATCAATTTAATCATATTTTATTTTATAACCCTTGCTGAACCAAATTTTCAGTTTGCGACCTCCAAAGTTCAACTCCGTGTCCTTGTGATCTTTAAACCAAGCCAGAAAACAAGGGAATTCCTGGATCAGGTATCGGGAGAAACTTACCCTCCTTTGCTTCACATCGAGAGGAACAATACGAACACCTCCCACGATTAGCCTGATGGAAAGAGGACTCTAACCCATGATCCATCTATCACTGAGAATATTTTACTTCAGCACTGTTGTCAGTGCGATCTGGGTACGGAATTCGCATCGACCAGCCATCGCTGTGATTCGAACCTAGGTCACCTTATTGGAAGACGAAACCTCTATTCTCTGAACCACCACGGCTTAAACTAATCACATGTTTTTTAAAAAAAAGAAAAAGCAGGAAATTAATAACTTAGAGAACATAAAATCTGAGTGTCGGCCTATTTCGTCAGTTCTTCGAAAACAAAATGCCCACTTTTTCGCAAAATAAAAAATTATGTATATTTGTATGTATATGTTATCGTCTTTCAATTATGAAACTTATATATTATGTATATATACAGACGGATATGATTTAAAGGTCTTTTTAGATGACCAAAAATAAATTCTCTTTAGAAGTGGCGTGACAATTTGGAAACAAATTCTTGACCTATAACATGAAAGAAAGCTCCTTATTAAAATATCTACGAAGATTTTTCATTGATAAATAAATAAGTGATAGGAATTTTTAAGAAATCGTTTCAATAAATTCAGAAACGCTGGTTTTAAGGGAGTTGAAATCAGAAAATCTTAAGGATCATGAGGTATTTTTCAATTCCTAAAAAGTAATGCAATTATTTAATGAGATCCCTGCAAGTGACGTAGTGTGGGTATCTCGATTCTGATTGGTTGTTGAAAAGTGGCATTTGTTTACGTTAGCAACTGTTCTTTCCATTCTATTTCGTGTACGCCAAGCCCTTCAAAAATCAATTCTTTTTTATATTTTCACTTAACTCAATCTACATATTTTTTACTTAATCCACATATTTATTACATAACTCCAAGACAGACATGTAGAACATAAGTAAACTAATTATGCATCGACATGCAAGTTGCAGTATGCAAAACAAAATATATTACGGTTACAATAAAATACAAAAACAAATAATAAATCTAAGTTAAGCAAAAGACGTAGAAGAGAAAGAATTGTATTGACATAAATTCGATGTGCGATGCTGTATTTAATTAACTTCACGTTAATTAACATTCGAACTTTGGTGGAGACTGACACGCTATTTTGCTTATAAACGATGCTGACATCACATGTGAGGGGGTATACATGGTCTTCTTAAAGTAAAATACCCAATTATCAAAGGATGACAAAAAAAAAAAAAAAAAAAACACAAGATGAGACTTTGCTTTGTTTTTTCCGAATATAGAAATTCGAGTAATAATGGAAATTTTGTTTCAATTTAAGAAATACTGAAACATTTTTCCCCCATTACTTTTTCCAGCTTTAAAACTATATATCTCAAAACCTTTCTCAGTTAGGTTAAAGATTATTGCATGAAATTTATAAATATTTAAAATAATTTACTTAAATTTATCCACAGGAAATTAAAAAAATTTAATTTAATATTTTATTTTTAGAAAAAAAAATGAAAAATAGGAAATTTTAATTTTTTAAACACTAGTAGCAAAACATATCGATAACTAATTAAAATATGGATATTTTTATTCACAATGAACCTAAAAATACTAATATAGGAATGTTATATTTTCAGCTACATTAAAAATATAAAATTTTCAAAGTTTTTAAACGCAACTTTTTTTTTTTAAATCTGACTCGTAGAAGATTTTTAGTGCTTGTTTTCTATGCTTTTTGCATGGTACAACAGTTAAAAAAATACCAAACGTACATGCAATAAAAAATGGGCTCTGCGCCCCCTAAAAAAATTACATTATTGCATGTATATAAATCAAGAGAAATTATTAGTCTTGAAATGTTATCTACTTACAGTTTTTATTGGAGACGATGGCATTTTCGCTTGGCTAGACAGAGAGAGCAAATGAAAGACTGATGCCAACTTCAATATACTTTTATGCATCACTGATTGTATCCTCCAGTTATTAATTTTTTTTTCTTTCTTTTTATTTAATATGTTTCTATTTATTTCCCCGTTGCCTCTAGCACTGACACTGATATTTCTCACCCTCTTTGCGTTTTATTTTTTAATCGGTTTTTTTCCGATTCTTAAAAAGGCCTCTTCCTTCGCTCATCTTTGATTTTAAGTTAAATTTTTTGCTTACTTAGGTTAGATTTTCGATTTACATTTTTAATCGATTTGTTCTTTTAAAATAAAGTTTTGATGAAAAAATATCATTCGAAAGTAATAAAACTTTCATAAATGTCGGCTAGTATTAAATTTGACAGCTTTTAATAACAGTGCATGATTACCCATTAAAACGGATTTTTTGAAAATAAATTTTAAAAAATTAAGAAAAACAATGATTTAAAAAAAAATTCAATTTCAAATATAGGGGAGAGTTGGATAGCCCCGCCCACTTAAGGAGTATTGCTTATATTTCTGTATAATATTGAGCAATAATCAATATTTTTGCATGTTTCTATTGTTTTATCATCTAATTAAATAATGCAAAAAGAATAAACCAAAAAAAGAATAGTTTAACTTAAAAAAATAGAAATTTAAAAAAACATGTTTTTCAGCTCTTTTCAAACTATGTCGGGTACCCCCGCCCAGTTACAAAAATTATGTTTTTTGACTGTTTTTTCAGGTGTAAATGAAAATGACCAATCTATTGACAATAGATAAACCTCGTCTTTCATTTTTAAAACAAAATTATTTTATTTATTACATATTTACATACTTTTAGTGAATTCTATCATTTAATAACAATCATTTCATAATCACAATATTTGTTGTTAAAAATGCATATAACAATCAAATTTGAAGCAATAAAATAATAATCTTTGCAACCGTACATTTATCGACAAAATAAAATTGGGTGGTGATACCCGACATTCATGTGAGCGGGGCTACCCGAAATCCAATTTTTTTGTAAATTTGTAATTACTCGAGCAATTTTTCTCATATAAACTTCTTTCTTTGTGCAAATTAAACTTAAGACTACATACTTTGCTGTATGTATAGAAAATATTATTTTTTTAGTATTAAAATGAAGTTTAATCGAAACTTTCAACCAATTTTTCTTAATTTCAAAACTCATGATTTCAAAACTATTGTTTACCATGTTAACAGCTGCATAAATACTTGAAACTTTGAAAATAATCTTTTTTTAATATAACAATTAATGTCCGATGGTCCATTGACTTGAAAAAATATGCTATACACATGAAATTGACAGTGGGCAGGGCTACCCGACTCTCCCCTATATGTTATCAGGGCTAACTATATTTAGTTTTAATTGCTGGAAAAACAGCTGAAGATACTTAAATATAGTAAATTAAATAGTTTAGTATAGCTGAAATATCATTCTTAAATATCCCATAGATTACGCTTTGAGTGGTCATCATTTTTTAAAAGAATAAGAAACAAAACTCCCTGTATTTCCCAGTTTGTAAGTTCCCAGTAAGAAAAAATCAAAATTCTCTGCATTTTTCGTGTAATTTTAGGTGATTTTTAAATTCCCTCTATTTTCTAGACAACCCTGTAGTATGCAGTTTGTAATTCTGGAAAATTAATTTTAACTTGAACACTTTGCCTGTTTTTTATTCATTTATTTAAAAAAAGTACTTCTATTTCTGTTTAAATTGAATGAAACCGATCTGAAAGCGTTAAAAAATTATCTGAATGCATACTGTGTATATATAAAGACATTTATCAAAAATAAACTGAAGTCTAACACTAAATTGCCTTTCTCAAATCCTACTTGCAATGTGGTTTAATATTCTAGAATCTCGCCACCTTTGATTGGGTGACGACCCTGTTTTCAAAAATAATGATTGTTGTAGTTCATTTACGTCACACTAGAGCTAGCTGCACAATGGGCTATGGGCAACGGTCTGGGAAACATCCCTGAGGATGATCCGAAGACATGCCATCACAATTTTGATCCTCTGCAAAGTGGATGGCACCCCAGCTTCGGTAGCACTTTACTGTAGCACACCCTCGGTCCCTACGCAGACTAACTGCAGCCAGTGATGCTTGACGTCGGTGAACTGAAAAATAATGAAATTATCCCACCCCATATTTGCGAAAGTTGATAAAAAAAAAAATCTCCACCTGCAAACTTTTGTAAAGCCGGTAAAACAGCTTTGTTTTTGTAATAAAGGTGCCGGCAAGTTCCAACCCCGAAGAAAGAACGACATGTTATCACAAGGGCTATTCAAATTCTTACAATGAAAGAATTATTTGACCACCTTTGGTAATAATGTAATAAATTTGATTTAGTTAAGATTTAATTTCATTTTAAGAGACTTTCTTTTTTGATTTCAACGAAATAATTTTTTTAATGTTGTCTACTGATTAAAATGATAAACTGTCTTTTCAAATATATTTATATATAAAGGGGATTCAAATGAAAACCGGTTGCTAGTTTAAAGTAACGATTTTGATAACTCACAAATGTAGTTATACACAGTACACATACTCAAAAATAGTCGCCAAAACTGTTGGCACGTTTATTCCATTGCGACACTAGCCTTTGAAGAAGCTAGTAGGCTGCTTTCGGATCCAGGCCTGGACCCAGTCACACGCATCGTCATCCGTTGTGAATCGATATCCGCGAATAGCTTGTTTTAGAGATCCAAAAACATGAAAGTCACACGGTGAAAGGTCTGGACTGTATGGTGGATGTTCCAGCGTTTCCCACCAAAACTCGTCGTTCCTGCTTACTCGCCTGCATGTTTCGTAGTAGACGATAACTTGTGTGATCACCTTCTCTTCGGCGTTCAACCACACTATCGTTACTATAACAAAAGGTGAAATCTTTTATTTGAAAGACGAGTTCTAATTATTCTTGCACCAAAAACACTCTAAAATCGCAAATGTGTAGTCGAAAACTAGTGAACAAATATTGCATGACGAAGTTTAATTTCTTGTTCCCCAAGCAAAATTGCGGCTATGAATAAAAAGAAAATTGTTGCTTAATACGTTGAACAAAAAAGCATCACATGATACAATTATTAACCCACAAACATCACCCTAGCCATAATTTTACCATGAACCCAGTTGGGCTCAATATGAGCATGCACCGAGAAACCAATATTGGGATGACTAGATTTTTTAATATTGGTCCTATATAGGGCCGATAGCGGCCTATATTGCGTGAATTATGACTATAAAATATCGGGGGTACCTGATAATTCCATATATGGCCTATATTGGTTGTAAAGTGGGTGTAAAATATCGAGTGAATCGGACAATTTTATATATGGCCTATATTGGTTGTAAAGTGGGTGTAAAATATCGAGTGAATCGGACAATTCCATATATGGCCTATATTGGTTGTAAAGTGGGTGTAAAATATCGAGTGAATCGGACAATTCCATATATGGCCTATATTGGTTGTAAAGTGGGTGTAAAATATCGAGTGAATCGGACAATTTTATATATGGCCTATATTGGTTGTAAAGTGGGTGTAAAATATCGAGTGAATCGGACAATTCCATATATGGCCTATATTGGTTGTAAAGTGGGTGTAAAATATCGAGTGAATCGGACAATTCCATATATGGCCTATATTGGTTGTAAAGTGGGTGTAAAATATCGAGTGAATCGGACAATTCCATATATGGCCTATATTGGTTGTAAAGTGGGTGTAAAATATAGAGTGAATCGGACAATTCCATATATGGCCTATATTGGTTGTAAAGTGGGTGTAAAATATAGAGTGAATCGGACAATTCCATATATGGCCTATATTGGTTGTAAAGTGGGTGTAAAATATAGAGTGAATCGGACAATTTTATATATGGCCAGTATCGGAAATAACCGGGTCTTTAATCCCTTATTGAGCACAGATTCATGAATATTGGTTCAGTGATGGCCCAGTTTGCTGCTTGGGCAGAAACGATATTTGTAGCACTTTCTAAAAGAAAAATATAAACAGTAGCCAGAAGGATACGATGCATTTTAAACAAACAGAACAATGCATTCAGGGCACCCAATGATGAAAATAGAATGAAAAACATTCTTAGACATTTCTAAAGATTTCTCACAAAAATATACGGTAATTTTACAATGACTGAAATTAGAGACCAATTAACGTAAGCAGAAAAAACACAAAAAATTCCGAATTTTTTGTTTGCTAATTAAGAATTTTTCGAATCCACGCGATTACTGACCGATACGAATTCTGCTCCTGACTCGCACCATCAACGATTCTCATGTATAATATCCTCAGTGGTAGACGGATCATAGGATAGAATCCCCTAGCTATCCGGCTCATGGTTAACGTGGTTTTCGGAAATGCGAGTTAGTTCCATCGATGCTTATGCCCTCCACGAAGGCTAGTTTGTCCTAATGCTTGATCCACGAGTTCCCTAGTCTCCTGGGTTGAACATTGATAGCTGGACTATTATAGAGCTTGCAGCGGAAGGGCTCGAACCAGAAATTTCTTTGACCACGAAGGCAACCAAAACCTAAAATACTACGTTTTTTTTTTCCTTTCTCTTTCGCAGTGTTTTTTTTTTTTAATTTTATAACCGTCGTTGAACAGCCGACCCAATTTTGGACTTACGATTGCTAATGTTCAACCCTGTAGCCATGTCATTTTGAACCCAATCCAGAAGACAAGGAAACTCCTGGATCAGTACCCCCAGAGGTATTGATTTGTTATGGGAACACGAAGGACTTTGTGACTAGACAGAATTTAACGTGCATCAGTCACCACTTACCACACGGGGAGTCGAACCCACGACCTCTTGGACATGGGTCCAGTGCCCTATGAACCAGGCTATCCCGGCCTCTTTTGCAGTGTTTGAAGCAAGCAAGTCAAAATCTACAAAACACTCAATTTCCTGCAAATTATCTTCCTAGTTGTTGTCCTTTTTTTTGTCAAGTTTATACGACTATTCCAGTTTGCAAATGGAAGCGTTTACTAAATTTGGGTTTTTTTAAAATAAAGGTATCACACATCAAATTTTAACCAATAATAAGACATATTTTTTCACCACTTTAACTGAGAAATAGGATTTTTTTTAAAATTAAAATTTTCTTTTATAATCCTTACAATTACTTTTTCTTTTGTATTATTTTTATAAATATTCTGCAATTTTCTGCTACCAAAATTCGTATAATAATTTAAGAGTAATATGAATTTTGTGTGTAAATGATTAGTTAGCATTTTGAGAGAGAAAAAAAAACATTTTCATTTTTTAATTTATTTAATAGTTCATGCAGTTTTTTTAAAAAAATATTTTATGCAATTTTTTTTAATATTTTCAGAAGTAAAATTAATGAGCTTTAGAATGTGCTTCAGTTGTAACATTTCTTAAAAAAATTTTTTTATTGTCTTATGATTTTTTTGCTTCAAAGAAAAGATTTGTGCTGTTCACTAAAAAAAAATTCTAAGGCCATCACTATCAATATAACTATATTAATTATATATAAACTTTTATATAAACTAGAATGCTCAAACTTCTTCTTGCTCCGCACACCGATCCCCGTGGTTTTCTCACATTTATCTTTGTCTGTCCAAAAAAAAAAAAAAAAACATTTTGTTTATAAAATCTAAAGTTTTTATAATTTTATGTGAAAACATTATGTTATATGTTAATCGTATCAAAACGAAAGATTGGAAAGAATTGGATTTGAAAATAATTTAACATACTTGGAAAAAGAAAATTATTTATACATAGGAATACACTATGCGGGACACAAAGCTAAGTATTAAATGAGAAGAAATTTTACTTGTTAACAACATATAAACGATAACTACATAACAGTTCAAATTGGAAACGAACTTAAACTCACTTTCATATTTTTAAAAATGCCAAAATTAGTATTTCGAAATATTTAATTTTGTTTTCGCATTACTTTATTTCATTTATTCATTTTTTGTTACTTATGGCATCATGTCAGGCGAAAGCTTATAAATAGAAGACCTGGAGAAATATATTTTTCCACAATAATGGAAAAATAATCATTATTTAAAGTTTTAAAAAAAAGGTAGAAAGAAAAAAGTATTCTTAAAAAATCACTAAAAATTACTATCTCTTTCAAACAAATTGGAGTTACGAAAAAAAAAGTTCAATAATGAAAAAGGCTCTTACAGATTTCAAATCTGCAATTGCATTTCAATAAAAAAATAAACTAGTACACGTGGTAATTTTTATAAAAACTTTTGCAATAGATCATTCTTAAACTAATAATCGAATCTTACTATCTTTTTTTTTATTCCATCGTAAGTATATTCTGTGGTGTAGAGAACATACAAGGTTCAAGTACCAAAGTATGTTGTCTACACCACAACCTTCTACATTATTTTACACACCTTCATAGTTACAAGTTTTTAAGTCTTATAGTTTTCGAGCAAACGAAACAAAAAGTAATATAAATATCAAAAAAATGTGGGAAAACAAAATTGCAAAAATATCATTTAAAACTGCAAAACACTTTCAAACAGAATAAATTTTATTTTTTTTATTAAAAAAAATTGTGTGAAGTTCGTATACTAACATGTGACGTTTCACAGTTCTCGAACTTATGATTGAATATTAATTACTTTACGAATTTTTAATATAGAGGAATAATATTTTCAACCACGTATAATTATCAAATCAAGTGAAATCAACTAAGATCAAAGACGCTGTATGGAAAAAGTAGTCATAAATTTCCGTCGCACTAGAGCTGTTCAAAGATAGCTCTTGGTCTAGGAATCATCCCGAGGGTCAATAGAGGGATTCGCTCCCCCGCTTTAATATAAACGACATGATAGAAGAAGTTGGATAGATAAGGATCTTACTGCAGCTTAGAGCGCCGTTAAACTTTAATCCGGACCTGGAGCAGACAAGTCTTGCCATTGTAACCGTCGTTAAACAGCCGATCCAAATTTTTAGTCTTACGACTACTAATGTTCAACTCAGTAGCCATGTCATTTTGAACCTAATCCAGAAGACAAGGGAACCTGAGATGAGACCTGAATCAAGTAGTGGGAGACATTTGCTTTCGTGGGGGACTTTTTGATGGAACTAACCCACATTTGCGTTACATGGAGAGGAAAACAACGGAAACCTCCCACGATTAGCCTGATGGCAACGGGATTTCAACCACTAAGGATATTTTTTCGTCAGCACTGTGGTCGGTACGAGCCGGGAGTGGAATTCGTATCGACTAGCCATCGATGGGATTCGAACCCAGTTCACCTCATTGGAAGGCGAACGCTCTACAACATACGTGTAATGGGCTTTTATTGGGGAGATTTTTTATATACCTCTTATTTGTATTTATTTTTAAGGTACTGCATTACAATTCTAACCCATTGATACACGAATGTTAACAAGCACAAACTGTGCTAACCCATTGATACACGAATGTTAACAAGCACAAACTGTGCTAACCCATTGATACACGAATGTTAACAAGCACAAACTGTGCTAACCCATTGATACACGAATGTTAACAAGCACAAACTGTGCTAACCCATTGATACACGAATGTTAACAAGCACAAACTGTGCTAACCCATTGATACACGAATGTTAACAAGCACAAACTGCGTAAAAACAATAAAGCTGCACAGTATCACCTGAATAATTATGATTTTACTTAGAATCTTTTAGCGCGTCTAATAATTTGGCCACAGAATGTAAGAAACTTCCATGCAAAAAAAAAAAGCTAAGATCTTTTCATTCTGAAAATGCACTATTCTGAAACAGCAACACTGAATTTCTCAAGATCCGCTTTTTGCATCTTTTGCACTAACTATGACAAAAAAAAAAAAAAAGCTTGATGAATGATTTGTTTTTAACTTATATTAAGTTAAGATACTAAAAACTAATTTTGTATCTGCAATGCGACTCGGTTGATCGAAGTGTTTCTGTATCAGGAAAAACTATCTTTCCAAATAAGTGCTTCCTTATCGCCTGATATTTCTGAAACTGATAATCACCCTCTCCCCAGATGTATTATTTCTGAAGAATCATCGGTGCGTGAACACCAACGACAGGGAAATCTCACTCTCTCATATGATCATTTACTTTCCTTCACGAAGAGAGTTGAATGATCATCTCTCTTTATATGTTGTTTCCAACATCCGGAGAATCTCAAAATAAAAATGTAACTCAATTAAAGCTTTTCTCAACTAAATGGAACTTTTAGAGTTTCATTTATAGACGGATCATCAGGAATAATTACAAATCGGTATTATTGATTGTTATCGTCAATTATTATAAACCGAAAAGGAAAAAATTATATCCTACTCCACTGTTTCTCAATGGGGGCGGTGAACTTGTTTTGGGCATAGGGAGCATGTTTTCTCATTCAAATTTAATTTTAAAAAACCCAAATAAAATTATTAAATTAAGATTAATTTCATAAATTAAATTAATCTGAAATTGATATTGAAGCGAAAAAGATTAAATTAATATCAGCAGTCTGTTTAGAAGAAATTTGGGTCCCCTTCACAAAATATCTTTTCATAAAAAACGGACAATTCACAAATTTGTTTATCTTCATTATTGTTTTGTTAATCGAATAAACCCTTCCCCCGGGGGGGGGGAGACGGTTCGAGACAAACTAAGTAGTTTCCCTAAGTTTAAATTCCAAATGTAGTATTCTAAGAAAGTATTTCTAATTTTACAAACATCGTGTGTGCGCATTCTTATTAATATTAAATCATATTTGATTTGTAAATAAATAATTGAGCAATTTATATTTATTCATAAAATGAATTAATTGAATAATATGTAAATAAAAATTAATTTCTGGCAAATTTTTATACAAAATATTATAAATTTAAGAATTGTTTAAGTTTACTTCATGCATAACACATTAAAAGTTATACATTACTAAGTTGTGTTTTTAAAAATGTCAATTGAAATTATCAAAAATGAATATTCTGTGTTGAGCAGTATAGGCTAAATATCAAATATTTGTATGTTGCATCTCTAATTTAGTAGCAGCATTGTTGGGCAGAATCTTGTATCTATTTACAATTTAAAAACTTCTTGAAAAGGTTTTCAGCAATTTTTGCAATAACAGGACCCTATTTGCACAAATTTACAAAAGCAGGACCCTGGTTGAAGGAATGTGACTTAACGCTTATTTTATATTCACAAATTATGAATTGTTTTTTTCACAATTTTACAAAAACAGAACCTTTCACAAAATATCTAGACAGACCCCTGAGTATAATAAATTAAGATTATCGGATTCACCATTTGTACCAGCGATAAAACGAACTTATGCGACACATATTCTAGAAGCGCTTGTGTCAGATTTTTGTCTCTGACTCATTTAAGCCATTTGGCGAAAATTGAAATGCATGCGCTTTCAGTATGTTTGATTTGACCCATTTTTCTTATGATGGTACTTTCTTTCAAATCCCTTGTTTCGATTCCATTTCATTGTTTATTTGGTCAGGTACGTGAGTAAATTAGTTCTTTATCGTAAATTATTTATTAATTTTGAGAAATAGTTGATTTTCGTCCATCGTTTGTATTTTGCTGCCGCCATCAATGTCTGTTAACAAAAATAAGTGTCGCCAGTGCAGTGTCTCGTACTTGAAGTTATGATTTGTTCAATCACCGTCGAACTCTCAAATACTCATGTGTTTACTTTGTAACAAAATTTTATCTAATGAGGGAAATCAACTTTTTCGCTTGCAGGACAAAAAAATTCGTCCTGATGTACAAAATAAAGATTTACCATTTTTCACGATCACCAAAGACAAGTTTTGGAAGGCACCTTCAGTCTCATGCTAACTAGCAACAAAATGCGACGATGATTTGATAGCCTCTTATAATTTATCAAAATTAATTGCTAAATCTGGGAATCTTTCATACCATCGGCAAACTGCCGGCTGTCAAGGAAGTTTTAGAAACAGTTTTACACTGCGGTGAATTAATTATCGACTATATCAACCTTCATCTATCAAAAGGTACCTCATGATAGAATTGAGTTAACATGTCTTATATACTAGTGATTTGTTATTTAACATTTGTAGTGGTAGTTACGCCACATTACTCCCCTTCCAGAATTTTATCTGTGATAGAATTCGATGAACAATTACCACTAGTTGATTAATGCTGTTTATTTATTAATTTCAATTTTTGCTCATTATATTTTTTTTCCAAGCATTTCGCTCATTTTTTTAATTTTTTTTTATAGCTTTTCGCTATTATTATTTTTTTCTAGCATTTCGCTCATTATTATTTATTAACCGGGAGACTTTATTTACTTCACCGGATTTCTCTCTTTTTTTTTGAGCAGTATATTTTTTTAAGCAAATCAACTGTTTAATGTGGATTCATCCATCAATATTGACAATTTCTTATCACGTCCGTAGGTCACCAATGTGGGGGAATTAATTATCGACTATGTCAACCTTCATCTATCAAAAGGTACCTCCTGATAGAATCGAGTTAACATGTCTTATATGCTAGTGATTTGTTATTTAACATTTGTAGTGGTAGTTACGCCACAACACCATCCAGACGCATCTAATGTAATCAAAAACATCACATTAAGCATCGCCAACGAATTGATGAGATGACTGAAGACGTTGAAGTTTCATTTTATAAAACCGTCGTTGAACAGGCGACCCAATTTTTATGGGTTTACGATTACTAATGTTCAACTCCGTAGTCTTGAAATTTCGAACCCAATCCAGAAGACAAGGGAACTCCTGGATCGAGTATTGGGAGAAATTTGCCTTCGTGGAGGATATTTTGATGGCGCTAACCAGCATTTGCGTTGCATGGAGAGGAAAACCATAAACTACCACGGTTAGTCTGACAGCAGGGGGACTCTAACCCATGATCCGTCTACCACTGAGGATATTTTGCATCACCACTGTGGTCGGTATGAGCAGGGTGTGGAATCCGTATCAACCAGCCATTACTGGGATTTGAACCCGGTTCACCTCATTCGGAGGTGCACTTTCTGGTACAATAATCGCGAGCACAACTCGCAAGGCCATAACTATGCCGGGGCACCGCCCTGAGTACCCGGCGTACAAGGGAGCCCCATATATATGAGGGTTATTCAAATGAAACTTGGTCAGTGCGTCTAACTTTGGAGTAGACGTAATGGGGAGTCACGTAACTGCTTGTATGGCAGCACCATCTATTGGTAGAGAGACTGACGCATGCGCAACGCTTGACGTTGCATAGTGACAGTGTAGTTGCACGCCGAAGAGAAGGTCGTTACACAAGTTATCGTCCACTACGGAACATGCAGGGGAGTAAGCAGGAAAGAGTGCGGTGAGAAAGACATTGCAACAGTTTTGGTGGGAAACGCTTAAACATCCACCATCCAGGCCTGGATTCGACAGCAGCCTACTAGCTTCTTCAAAGGCTAATGTCGCAGTGGGATAAATGTGCCAACAGTTTTGGCGACTATTTTTGAGTATGTGTACACTGGGTATAACTACATTTGTGAGTTAATAAAATCGTTACCGTTACTTTACACTAGTGAACGGGTTTCATTTGAATGCCAATCATATATATATAGAAAGGAAATTGTGTGAGGATGGAATTGCTGAAAATTTTCTTTTTTGTAATTGCATATCTACTTTAACATGAAGGGAAGGGTAAAAAACGGTTAATAGAAGAGAAATATTTCTCAAAAGAACAAACACGCTTCGTAGAGTTGATTGCTAGCACTCTCTTTATATTGTGTCTCACTTAGTTGTTTCCTCTACTATCTAGAGTCAGACCCAGTGGCGTGCCAACTGGGCTCAGTGGGCCCTTCTAAAATTTAAGTGATGGGGCCAACAAAGTGTTTCGCTCCTCCTAAAATTTAGACACTCACAAAAATAAAGTCAAGTAAAATTGGTAATTAAAAAAAGCTTTTTTTTTTCAATTTCGATAATGTGCTTTACATTTTCTGATATTTAGTCGTTAGCCAAGACAAAGTCAAGTAAAATTGGTAATTTTAGAGTTAAAAAAAAGCTATTTTTTCTCAACTTTGAAGCTATACATCAAGTTGGAGAGTTTATTTTGTTCTGAAATTAAACTAAATGGGCGAATAATGTGGTTTTTGACATTTAGAAAAGTAATAAAAGTAGAAAAAATACTTTATTTCCAATTTTTACTCTATTTTCCGGTAGAAAGCTTTATTTTCTTCAGAAATAGTAATGAGAGGGCGAACAAAATGTTTAGCTCCTTCTGAAATTTCAACGTGAGCAAAAATAAAGTAAAGAAAAATTGGTAGTTAAAAAAAGTTCATCTTTGAATCTATTTTCTAAATAGAAAATTTTCTTTTTCTCTAAAATAAAAGTGAGGGGGCAAAAAATCTGTTTCGCATCTTCTGAAATTCAGACATTTACAGAATAAAATCAAGTAAGAAATTTTAGAAAGAAAAAAAAAACTTCCGAAGCAACTTTCTAAACAGAATACTTCATTTTGCCGTTTAAATTATAGTGAGGGAGTAGAAAACTTGATTTTCTTCTGATATTAAAGTAAGGGGGCAAAAATATGTTTGTATCTTCCGAAATTTAGACTTTTGCAATAATGAAGTCAAGTAAAATTGGCTGTTTTTTAATAATATATTCGAAACTAAATTAAAAAATTAAAATTTAAAAAAAAAAAATCTCATTCCAATTCATACTTTTAATACTGTAGCAAAGATAATATGTTTCACAGGTAGATGAAAAAAATTTATTGAGAAACTTGAGCACTTTCAATAATTACATTATTTAACTAGTTTTAAAAACTAGAGAACATAGGACGTCCATTTCATTTTAATAATTTTTAAGTGACATTGACTTAATATTAAATTTGTTCACTTTATTTAAGATCAGGATTTTGTCCACAGTGGGAAAAACCACGAAGAAAACCACCCCAAAGAAATAGGTTTCTTCCAACTTAAGTGGAAGAAACTCTTTTTAAAAAACAAATATGAAGTAATTAAACAGTTTTTAATTGCAATCCAGTTGAAATAGTAGTGGTAATATTCCAGCTATTTAATGTATCATTTTTAAATAAATGAAAACTAAAAAGTTAGAAAACTTTTTTTGGTTTTCTTAAAAAGTTAAAATAATAAGTTTTTCAATATTTTATTTTAAAAAGTATAGTAAAATTTAAATTTATAGTTCCATAAAGAACAGTCAAAATAGCACAATCAAATTTTATTAATAATACCAAATTACCAAATCTTAAAATTAAACGAAGATGCTAACGAAGAAAAAGAAGAAATGAAAACACATATTGAATTCTCAATTACAAAGAGCTACTTCTTATAATCAAATGATGTTAAGTACGAATACTCCAACAGACTCTTAAATAAAATGATATATCGATTTTTAAATTCTCCATACAACTGATAAATATATAAACAAAGTTTTTTTTTTCTTAACTTAACGTGATAAACTTCAAACTTTCTGTTTCTGTATCAAATTTTATTTTGAGTTATTCTTATAAAAATTATGAAACAATTGCATTTTTAGTTTCTTTCATTTTGTCCAGTTTTTTCAAATTTTTCCCAGTTTCTTCCACTGAACTGGAAGAAATCTTCTGGATAAAATGCCAACGATGTTAAACATAGATATTTTTGTGATAAACCATTTCTACATAAACATTTATGTTTATTTGAAGTAATACCGTCGCTGCCAATCTACCACTGCAAATCCACCACCCCATTTCACTGCAAATCCAATGCTATTTCATTACTTACATGTTCCACTTTCTTTCAGCGTTTGCTCTTACACTGGCAAACAGGAAGTCATGTGATAACGGGGAGCTCTTCGAAGAACAGGGTGCGTAGCCAGATTTTTCAACAAAAAATAAGCACCTTTTAATTATTTTTTAAACACTCACAATATTTTTAATCACTTTCCCCCCAAAAAATTCATAATTAGGATCTGTGCAATAATAAAAATTATTTTTTTCTATGGCTTAAAGTTCTTCATTTATAAACATAAAATCAATAAAATTAAAAAATTTTACAGAATCATGATTAAATAAATAATTTCTGATAAATATTGTCGAGAAAATTTTGAAAATCACGCATTTTTTGTAATTTAGAACCACAAACAGAAGGTCAAGAAAACTGAGATGGGCACAGTAGGCCTTGGCCCTCTATGGGCTGTCAAGCCACTAAGTTTAAGCACTTTATACAAACCCCGAATAAAAAAAAGCATCTTTAAGGGCTTTTAGAAAATGTAAATCAAAAATAAGCACCTTTAAGCACTTTTTAAAAATGCTACGCACCCTGAAGAAGCATATTTTTTTTTCTTATTGGTATATGAGAAATTCATTAGGTTATACCTTAAAATGAGGATCGCAGCAAGCGGGCTGTTACAAGAAAGAGCAGCAACGTAAGAATTAAAGAAAATGCAAGCGATCGGGAAAGCGGGTAAAAAAATAGATAAAATAAGCTTTTGCAAAATGCAGAAGAGATTGCAGCTATGCAATACTGATTCAAATTATCAATTAAACTCAAAAAACATCTTTTTTCATTTTGTAACGATTGCAGGGGTGATTGTGAGCCCAACTCAAAAATCCTGAAAATTTCACGAATAAAATCCTTATTGATGCATTTCAAAAAATTAATGTCTTTATAAATTTAAATCATGGATATTTTCAGAACATGAAATTCTAACTAACTTATATGCAGCATAATTTAAATGAATAATTATGTATAAGGTTACTTTTATCTATAATCATATTGTTTATTCTACTAGAAGAAAATATTTACAAATGAAAGAGATGCCAAGTTTAAATCCCGGGATTTTTAAACAAAATATACAAGAATTTTCATATACATAAATGTGATCGACGATTTCTTGAGACTTCTGGAGCTTGGATAGCGAAAAATCCGGATTTTTTCTGGAGCACAATCATCTTTACGATTGTAACTGGAAGAATTTAGATAAATAGTAGAAAATTAATTATATAAAACACTTTTTCAAGAAAACCAAGTTTGTTTTTTTTTCTTCAAAGAAAAAAAAAACGTTTTGTTTAAATTACATTGGATTAAATTGTGGTTAAAACCAACTTGATTTAAAACAACCCTCCTTACACTTAATAATTTGGACTCTATCAATAATAATATTCACTTAACACTTGCACTAAATACTTTTTATTGGTACAGATTACATCACTCTATATTTACCTCATTTTGATATATTTCACTTTCCTTACATTTACAATGTTCGCAAACTGAATAATCTAAAACAAAACAAAAAAAGTATGTATAAATTTATCACCACATCAAAAAAGTAGTATTTCATTTGTTGATTCATGAAACAATTCGTAAACCAATTCAGAATGAAAAATAATACAAAAATAGCAAAGAAAATATTAAAAGCAAAATTATGGGACTCATGCACAAATAGTTGCTGCAATGCATGTGGGTATCAAAAATAAAAAAAATTAACAACTAAATGAAAGATATTGAGTTAAAACAATTTTATCAGTCACCAGCTAAGATAAAAAATGGGAAAAAAAACTAAAGTATGCTTTCAAAGAAGAAAAAAAAAGTCTCCATAATTTAAAAAGTCAGATCTTGTCTTTATAATCTCAATAGGTTTGCTTCAAAATATTTCTTACCTGCTTTTAAAACTGATCGACAGCCAAGGCAGGCACTTTTCTTCTGCGTAAAAGCTGACAAAGCTCCAATTTTGGATGTAACTATAGTTTTAGTACATGTATGATTACCACCTATAATTGAAAAATGTTTTTATACATATTGTACAACCAGCATATAGGAAAAGATATGTTCAATGACTAACATACATATAAATTACAGAAAAAGAATTTTCAGAACAATCATGTAAATAACTGACACTAACTTATGTAATTAAATAGTTTATCACTTTTGAGCTAATTATTATGATATTATTATTTTGCTGATTTATATACTTTCATAATTTACTAATGTACTAAAAACATAAATAGAAAAATATTATAAACTAATTAAAAAAGGTAGTTTATTGTTAGTTTGCTAGTTAGTGAACAAAGAAATAAAAGAGAGAAAGGGCGTAATTTGATTTTAAAGAAATTTTGTGTAAGAAACAGTAAATAATGCAACTAATTAGTTCGTTTGATTACAATAAAAATACTATACAAATGAAGTAAAAAACAATAATACATTTATAAACCTTAAATTTGTCAGGAAAAAAGGAATCAAAACACATTTATGGAGAAGAATAGATTCTGCTTTTTCAGCAAGCACTGGTTCAAATATTCGTAACAATGTTTTAGATATTTGGTTTTCTAAGTAATACTGCGTAGAATGTTATTTTCTAGCACATAAATCGGATCTTCAGATTTCAAATAAGCAGCTGCCTTTTCACTTGCAGCTATTATACAAGGGTATTTTCGGACAGGTAAAGTATTTTTGGAGGAATTCAAAAAAATGGTGTGTGGCTTAGAAGATGAAATCTATAGCTTTATCACTCATATAATGAACCTGACATTATTAACTTTATTAAACGACAAAGAATAAAATGGGCAGACCACGGTATCAGAATGGATGAAGACCGTACCGCAAAAAGAGTTTTCAATGCCAGACCAGTTGGCACACGAAAAAGAGGCAGGCCGAATTTGAGATGGATAGATGGCCTAGAAAAAGACCTTTTGGTCTTAAAAACTAGAAACAGCTAGCAGGAAAAAGGTTATCCTGAAAAAAACTTCTTGAGAAGACCAAGGCTCAACTCTGGCCTGTCGTGCCATGGATGATGAATTTAGTTTGTTTCATACATGATTGCACATTAATCCTTTAAAACCAATTTTGGAATGAAAGCATGGATATGTATTTTGTTACTCTCAGTCTCAGTGATGTAATGTTCTGCAAGTTTTATAAATTTCATCTAATATCCCAAGTACAATCTGAATCGCTATTATAGATTGTTTCGAGGCCATTCAAAAAGTAAAATAAGACATTGGAAAATGGGTTTATAGCTCTATATATGATAACCTACTTAAAATTTATACTTCGATAAAAGTATATTTTAAAACTTAACAATGAGCCAGCTCAACATGAGCTTGTTTAGCGGCATATTCTTCATCTGTTTTTGCAAACTCTTTAGTAATGACTAATTGTGATATGTCTATTTGGTTACAAAGCAAATCTGCTATAGTTTGCTTGGCATAGTCACAAGCACCCTCTGGATCCCTAAAATCAATTCATACTACACAACAAAACTGACAATAAACTATAAAAATATATCTTACTATACACTAATATTTGCGCACATAAAATAAAATCCAATAAAACCCCTAATAAGAATTTATTAAATGATCTAAACCTTATAGTCTATCTGATACCAATCTTTAAATTAAAATAATTAGATAAATTGATGTGTATAGTGAGCAAAATAGTTAACAACTTGGATAAATTTGATCTAATAATTGGATTTACATGTATTAAATAGGACTCCCTCTAAGTTGTTTGAAGGCCTAATAAAAAATATGTTAATTAATTAGGGAAGATGATATTTTAAATAATGGCATCAGATACAAAAATGTATTTTCTTTGAATAAATATAATTTTTTTCCCAACAGATTTTGATTTTTGACCCAGAACATGAAGGGGAAAAAATCTGGAAAATAGGATCTCAATAGTTTAGGTATGAGAACAATCTAACGTTTGAATCCTTCGATGTTAAACCAATAAACTGATGCCACATTTTGTATGCTTTAGAATTAAATTTTTTCTTAACTTTTTATAAATTAATTAACAAAAGGTAAATTAATAATTATTAAAAATTAATTTTTGCATGGAATTGGATAAACAAGTTTCATAATCATTTACAGAATACTTTTGATTTGCTTTATATGGAGAGACCTCTGATATGGAGAAGTACGCAAAATTTGAAATAAATTTTAAGGGGCTTAAACTACCAACTAATTTCCTGCCTAAACTAGTCGCACCCTATTTTTCAGATTGCTGCATCGTGACGGTCAAGAATATAAATACTTAAATATATTTATATACATACATGCATACATAACTGCCATCTTTCACTCTTTCCGAGAGTGGATTTTCCAAGTGGTTGTAAAACAATTTTACAAAAAACAATCTTACACAAAAATATATTTATATTTCGACCAGGTCGAAACTTGCAATCCTAAAAACCATTATGTTTTTATATTTTTGTTGCAATTTTTTACATGTAGTGCTGGTCAAACTCATTTATAATTATCATAATTCAAATGTTTAATGGAATAACATGAGTTTCACTATTACTTTAAATATGAAAATAAAATCTTCTTGGAAAACCAGAAGAGTTGGCAGCTATATATATATATAAGTTTATGCAAAAAGGGATGCTTTTGTGTCTGATTATGAAACTTAAAATATTGTAAGCACTAATTCATTAGAATTTAATGTAAATGGAATACAATGTACAATGGAATTTAATGTAAATTAACAATTCGACTAGCTGGTGCGCTCAAGTGGAACTCTGTGCTAGGTGGCTACGCAAAGTTACAGTTCGTTTTCCGCATGGTGCAAGAAAAATTTTGACTTAAACCAACTAACACATAAAAAATGCCAAAATGATTTTGTTTTTAAACAGTCCTAAAACAAAACATTTAACAACATATTCATCATTACAATAATTAAACTTTCAAAATCAAAAATTCTGTGGGGAGAGAAATTATAGACAATGTCAACCTTCATCTATGGAAAGGTACCCCACCATAAAATCGAGTAACATGTCTTATATACTAGTGAATTGAAATTGTATATTTGTAGTGGTAGATACATTAAACATTTCCCCCCATGTCTTTCGAAAATAATATGCCCTACAATTCCAGTTTATCAACAAAAAAAAACCCTTTTTTATTTACTAGAAAAAAAGCAATCTTCAAAGATTTTATTCTATTAAATATTTATAATTTTCTTTTATTTTTATCCTTACACTCTCTGTCTCCCAAACATATTAAAAAATGTTTGCACATAAATGTTATTTTTAAAAATACTAAAATTAAAAAGGTTTTAGAAGGTTCCGAACCTGTCGATAAAGAGTTTCTTTAAACAAGAATTGATGAGATTTGCAACCAAAGGACAATTATCTCTTCTCGTAGTTTCAATTCCTTTGCAATCCATTTTATCATGGATTTCTGGCCTCATAAAGTAAAGATCAGAATATTGCTTGGATAATAAACCTAAATAAATAAAAAGAAAAAATGCTTAATTAAATTCCTTTTTTTACAATGTAATAACTTAGTAACATTCAATATAATAACATTATAAAAAACCTTGTAAAATTTCTTTAAAATAGGGCTGTAGAAACTGCGCTCCTAAATAGTCAATTAAATTTTGTTTCTGAAAAAGGGAATTTCATCTAAAGCACGTTTGCTGGTGGCAGAGTTTCAGTTATTCTGTTAAAATGACTATAAAAGAATAAACAAATTTAAATACCTGGGATCGTTTATTTACTGAAACTAATGAGATAGTGTTAGAAATTAGAGCAAGGATGATTACAGGAAGCAAGTGCTACTAAGCTTTACAAAAATTAATGAGATTTAGTTATGTAAATATTAAACTTAAAATACTAATAAATAAGGTGATTGTTTGACCCATTATGCTATATGGATCAGAGAACTGTTCTTTTAAGAATATAGAAAAGGAAAATTTTAAGAAAGATTTTTGGCATAACTTGTAAAGATTGAACGATCAGAAGTAAAGAGATAACAGTAAACACCAGCTATATTAAGAACTACAAAAATAAAAAGAATCCAATAAATCTAACCAAACATAACTTAAGAAGGGACAAAGGTGCTAAAGTATTACTTAGACAGAAAATCAGGAGGGCTCATATAATCAAAAATGTAATAAAATTCCTTTGAACTAGGGGTGCACAAACTGAGATTTTCTAAAACCAAGACAAATTAAAACAAATAGTAAAATTTTGAAATTAAAAATGTAGTTTATGTACAATAAAAAAGAATAACATTAATTATGATACAAAACAACCTAGCGTACTTACTATAATAATTACCACTATACTACTATAATAATTTTTAAAAAAAACTTTAAATGTTTTCAATTGAAAATATTACATTCATACAATATCATAGACATACACACCTGCAAATACAACAGATAACTTGTTGTACTTAATTTTTATAACAAACTGATATTGTTCGCATGTTAATATACTTAATGCTCAATTGAAAAAATATGCATTGCAATCCCACAGAGCTGAAGCTATTAATTTTTTCTGTGGACAATTCTGAAATATAAATACAGTGAAACCACTCTCCGTTCCACAGTAAAATGGTCAGTACTTCCATTGACTTCAAAAGGTACATGATTTTTCGCAAACAATTTTAATTTTCCTCAGTGTCATTTTCTTGGTGCCACTTGTGCTGGCATCATAAATAAAATTTAGTGTCAATAAAAATGACCCCTACGGATAGAATTGAGTAAAAACAAATTTACCAATTACGAATGATAGAACTATTTTAAATAAATAAACAATTATGTTTTTTGTTTAAATTTGCATTTAATTTTATATCATAAAAATTAGTTTACTTTAAAAAATGAGAGGTTCGTTTGGTTGAGATGCTAGTTTTATCTAAATTAACCTTTTTTTCTAATTTAACTTTTATCTCTGAAACTAAAACATTGATGGCATCGTCTTTAGTGCACAATCTTTTTTTTTAATATATTTTTGGCACAATACATTTTTTTAAATTCTAATATTGTAGGCAATATTCTTGCATTTTGTAGGCAAATGCAATTTCGAATTTTGTAAATCATTACACAAATTAAAATTAGTAAATAAATTGAACGATAATAATAATATAAAATTCATACATAAATTACAAATCGTAAAATCCCTGCAGTAACTCCCAAAATAAAGATCACGAGAATAGGACTCTGTAAAAATGAGATACTCACATAAGGGTATGTAAAATATGGTGTTCTTTTTTTAAAAAAATAAGCGAGAAAAAGTATAATTTCTAGACTGAACTATGTTTTAAACTTTGGTAATTACTGAAATTTTTATTTTATATTAATAGTTTGTCATTACAGATTTTTTTTTAAAAATCTCAAATCTTCCTGTCTGACGCGCAAGAAAGACTCTTTGGAAGAAAAAAAACTCTGCAAAAAAAAAAACTTTTTTCAAAAAATTATGCAGAAAGGAAAACCAAAATTTTCCCCTTCCAAAATGAAAAATCTTTCTACAAAGACTCTGTAACATTCTGCTAGAATGTCGCTGTAATTCTGTCACAGGGCTTGTCAATATGTTTTCATCATTTTTGCCATTTACTAATTCAGGTGAAGGAACACCAGGTTACACTGAAATACCTTTTGAACCATTACAATTGAGTCTTAGCATGTGAAGATTCAATCATTAGATCATAAGTTATACAAGGTGGTCCATTTTTTTAGCGCACCGTACACCATATATTTGAGTATATTTAAAGTAATGTGGTAACAGTAATATTTTTCACACACCCATTCGATTGAGTGTTCATAGCAAAAAGTCATACACCAATTGACACTTCAAGAATAAGAACTTGCAACTTACAGTCAACAAAATTATTAGTTTTAATTTCCTGTCGCTCACTACATCATGTTTGAAAAGAACTTTTAAACTACACAATCTTAAATCTACAACTTAAGTCAATTAAAAGCATTTTTTATTTTTATCTAAGAATTTAAATTTAAAAAAAAACTCACTTTTTCTTAAACTTGATTTGTTTAAAGTACAAGAAAAAAAATATTCAATCGATAAATATAAGATTAAAATAATCTTACATTAGTTGGGTTTGAAAGTTTATTTATTGAAAAGAGATAAAATTAGACATTTTTTAAATTTTGACATACACGGGAAACATTTGCCTCAAATTTTAATAAAAAAAATTTACTATTATAACTAAAATTAAATACTCTTTCCTTTTTAACATACTTTCATTGAGTCAGCTACTTATGACTAAGCCCAAAAAAATTTAGATATTTATTTTCTCAATTTATAGACATGAAAGTAAATAGTTATCTCAAAAGAATATATTTTAATGCTTATAAATGAATAAAACTTTTTTTCTTTTCAAAAAATTGTTTTGAAAGTTTATTTGCTTAAAATGAAAGGAAAAAAATACAACAATTAATAGATGCATTTTTAAAACAATCCACCATTAGTTTGATTATAAAGTTTATTTATTGAAAATTTGCATTTTTTAAATTTTAAGAAATGGAGAATTTTAATAAAAAAAACTGCTTCACATTTCAATAAAAAAAAAATTTACAATTCAAACTTAATAATAATACTCTTTTCTTTTTAACATACTTTCAATGAATCAGTTACTTATGACTAAACCCAAAAGAATTTAGATTCAGATATCTATTAATATTTATTTTCGCAATTGATAGACACAAAAGAAATTAATATATGAATGTTTATAAATGAATAGAATCGTTATTAACCTTTCTTAAAAGTTGCGATATGACTTTAATTTGTTGATCTCTCAGGATGCATAGCCAAATCTTTCAACAAAAAATGAGCACCTTTCAGTACTTTCTAAGCACTCAAAAAAAATTTTAAGCACTTTAAACATTAACAAAATGCAAAATAATTTTCAAAGACTTTACAAAATTATGATAAAATAACTATTTTCTGACAAAGAACTTTTTTCTTGCTTATATTAGCCAATGTAAAAAGATCAGATAGATTCCAGAGTGTGGAAAATGAAGTATGAAATTGAGAATATCTTGCAAAATGCAGCAGAGTTGCAGATGAGAGTGCAATAATCTCACCAAACCCAGCTCAGTATATGCACATGCGGATCCGCAAGCTTTTATGAAACAAGTAAAATGATTGGCGCTTTCATACCCTACGGTTCCACGCTACGCCAAAATAGATTGTGGTTGAATGAATTGTGAAAACGTTATATAAAACAATATGAAAATAATGCTTTTGCATAAATTTCAATGAAAATTTAGACCATATTTTCATCAAAAAACTATGATTCCTTTATTTGTAATGTGAAATATGTATCAGATTTTCTGTGCCAAAAAATTATTATTAAATGAGGAAGGGAACATTTCAGTTTAACTAAAATGTGAAATTTTTACAGCAAATAATTCTAATAGGTGTTAGAAGTATTTAACTCAAATCTCAATAAGTGATTACTGTTACCGACAATTTTAAGACTGGTTATTTTCCAGGCATAATAAAGGAATATTCCAGGTTTTTTGTAAAAAAATTGCAACTCTTCCTGACTATTTCCTGATTTTTGGAGTTAAAATAAACTTCCTAACAATACCTGGTTTTTCCTGTTCTCCCTGAATGGTGGGAACTCTGTGATTAAAATTCTGATTTCGGGGAGCACTGGCGACCTAGTTCATAAATATTCAATATAAAAATGGATAGCAGTTTGAATGAAAGCGAAATTTTTTGACATTTTAATTCTAATACGTGTTTTAAAAGTTTGATATAACATATCTTTTTGTGCATATTATGTAAAAAGTTAAGGACAATGTTAACATGCTATGAAAAGTTTTATTGAAAATAATGCAATAAATTAATTTTTTAAAAAATAATTTATGACAAACATAAACAATTTTATGTATATTGTATATGCAAAGAATATACAGAATATTTCCATAACTGTGAAATTATTTTTTAAAATTAATTAATTTGTTTGTGAAATTTTACTGCGAATTCTACAGTGAAATTAAAAAAAAAATATTGCAATATAGTTGTTGCCCTGGCCATTAAGGCAAAAGGCATTTGTACTCAGTTATTCGGAGTGTCTCACAAAAGACTAAAATTTATACAGTTAAGGAGCCTCCCTCAAGAAGTTGTCACATTTCGTCCCAACTAAATAAAAAAAATATTATAAAATGGATAGTACATATTTTAATAAGCTATATTTTTAACTGTGTGTAACATTTAATAAGTTACATTTTTAACTTTCTCAAATGTTTAATGTGAATCCTCTTATTTATCCTCTTAACACACAGATGTTTTGAGAAAAAACGGCCAAAAAAAAAATTTTTTTTTTATGTGAAACAATCTATTCCACTCCTGGTTCAACTTTTCTTTTGGTGGTAAATTTCGATATACTGTGCTTTTGTTCCATAAAAAAAGGCTATATTTTATTCTTGAATAAATAAATGTTATAGCTTACAACCCTATGTAAATGATGAATATCAATAAGCTTTCACATTGTTATTTTTAATTCTCGATTATATTCGAGTGTGAAAAATCATAGCAGCATAAAGCAGCTCGAATTATCTCGAATGCGCAGTTTAGCCTGTTTAGTGTGCTCGAATTAACTCGAGCACACAAGTTAAAGGGGTTAAACAACAAAAAACAAAATTTTAAGAATCAATGTTATCTATCAACAGTTCTGCATCAGAAAATTCCAAAATAAGAACATTTTAAGACACTGAAAGTCTGTAAAGAAAAAGAAGGAAAAAAACAATAACAAAAGAAAAATTTAGGACTTTTTGAGGACATTGAAAACTAGCTGTGTGAATTTAAAATCATTTTAAATATATAAGAAAACTGCTTAAATATTGCCCTCTTTTGCCATTTATTAAATATCTTAAATAATGGCTTTCTAGTACATAATTTCTAACAAGGGAAACTGACAAACAAATTGTATATACAACCACAGTAAACTAGCCATTCTAATCCTACATTATGAAAATCAAGTGGATATTTAATAGCTATTTTTTAATATATTTCAATCCATTAAAAAAATTGTAATCACATGCTATGATAGAAATTAAGAAAATTTAGTCAACAGTCCAAAAGTAACAGTAACTAAAAGATTATTAGTCCGTACATATTTCCATTGATTTCAAAAAAATTTTTATTCCTTCTTTAAAAAATTAATTAACCTTTCAAGCCTTCAGCCTCTGGAAAATTACTCGCTATGTACTACTCTCCCATCGAATAGCATGGGGAAGCCAGTTTTTGATGAAGGAATGCTTGCAGCTTGTTCAGAAAAAGCCGGGACTAACGCTTAGAAGATTAAATGCATTTTAATAAAAAAATTTCACACAATTATGGTAAAATATGCCATTTTGTGACAAAAATACAGACCAAAATACAAAAACATCATTCATTTACATTGAATTTCCAGGTAACCATAGATAATTTATTTTATAAAAGTCCCAAAGCACCATTAATTTAAGCAAACGAATTCTTAAAATAACTCACTTTCAAAAGTTCACTCTGGTAGGACAAAACCTGCTTTTCAATGATGGGAGCACATGAATTGAGAATGAAGGGACCTTTTTCACCATGTTTGCAATCTGAATGACCGAGATCATGTTGAGAAACACACCTAACATAAACATATTTGCTCATAAAAGGAATTTATGACAAAAGTTTACAGTAAGAAAAACAATGTTATAAAACATTGTTTACAAATAGGAATCAGAGTGGTTTATGACAGAATGGTTTAATCCACAATTTAAACCGTCCTATCCAAAACCTACTTACTCGAGCTATGTCACAATTTTAAAAAAATAATGTGAAAAATAAAATTTTCATTTTTCAACAAAAAACAAAATCAAGATATGTTTTAGTTTTATTAAAAAAGTTTATAATTAATTTTAATACTGCATTATATATCCTTATGCAAAAAACCTAATTTATCAAGATTTAAATCATATTTATTTATATTTAAGGGACAAAGTATTCACTTTTGTTGTTCAATGAATTGTGGAGCTTCAAAAGTTATAAATTTTTTCCTATTATATTACATTATTTTCCTTTAATAAGTTAAAGCAAATTGTATAAAAAGTATCAAATATTTATAAATATATGTAATTATTATGTTTACATTGGTTACACATATAGAATTTTTACTTCTTCCTAATGTTCAAGGTTTTGGACACTTTAAGACAGTAAAACCCAAGTGTCTTGTCCAAAACCAGTTTAGGACCTCCAAAGCTCGTACATAAGATTCTTCATCAAAAATTAAAACTATTTCAAACATCTTTAAACACATATAAAATCTTCAAATACAAAATCTTTAATTACATATAAAATTAAATATTAAAATGAGTTCAAATATATTGGAACAAATTCACATTAAAATTGTAAACATAAATAAGAAAAGGTTCAAGCTTCTTACATACTTTTAAATCACATAATTATACTTTTTGAAGATTATAATTGCATATTACACTTTCAATGATAAATTAGAAAAGGTTTAAGCCTCATAGTCACATGCATAATTATAAACCATTACAATTTTGAAATTTGTCTGGATTCTTAATCTTGGAACTAAAAATTAATTACATCGAAATAATATTATATGAAATTTCTCAAATGTAAGGAGGTATAGTTCGTTCACCAGGAGTTGGTACTCGACTCTACCTCCTCGGACGAAGAGTTCATTTCAGCGAGGGAGTAAGAGGAGAAACATCTCTGGAATTGAAATTGAGAGAACCTTGAATGCGTGCCAAACCCAAACACCAAATTCTTGTTCAGTCACTTACTTTGCTTTATCATCAGCTATTATACCTTTCGCTACTCTAGCTAATTACATATATAGCAGCAAAATGTCTCAAAAACGACAAATTATTCACATAAAAGAGAAAAATATTATCAAAATCATGAAATATTTTATGGGAAAAAAATGCACATAAAGATTTCAAAATAAATATTTTTGTCATACGATTGCTAAATAGCAACCTTGTTCAGGATTGTTCACATCCTTCTCCCAAAAATAGCAAAATAGTATAGTTGGATGCAGTGGCGCACGCAGAATTTTTTCAAGGGGGGTGTTCATAATTTTCTGAAACAACTAAAAGAAATTCGAATCTGTTATAAAGCACTATTATTTCCCTAATTTAGACAGCTAGACAATTTTGACTTTTTATTTAGACAACATTGTTTAGTTAAATTTTGATTTGATTTTTTAAGTTAAATAACATAACGTAATATTTTCTGAAAAAAGTTTAATGTCATGTGGGTGGAAAGTAACACTTTGAGGGCCACTTTCACATTCATCAGATTTTGTTATACTAGAAACGTTTTCTTCAACGGAAGTATCACATTTCTGTAAACAGAAAAACTTACATGGGTACTAGATGCTGTCACCTCACTAATTTCAGATCGTGATTTTTTCTCAAAATAATTAAAAATTGCTAAATTCTTGCATTAAAAATTGTTAAATCCTAAAGATCCAAGAACAGCAAATATATGTATATTGGTACAGAAATATCCGCTATGCTACGATCTCAAAGTTTCGAGATGGAATTAATAACTTCAATGAGCACAGTATCTCTGGTATTGTTACTGATTTCTTCACTAGTCGAAATACTGGCGACGACAGGTTCGGCGATTGAATGAACTTTTTGTTAAGACAAAACAAAACAGATTTAGCAACAAGCTCCGAAAGACAAGCAGCAGCGATAACTCTTAGTCTGACTAACTAATTCCATTGTACTCCGTTCCCCCTTTTATTTAATTTTTCACCGCGTCTCCAAAATTCTCAAATTGTCTCAAAGACGACAGAACGTCTAGGATTCAAGAATCATCGCGTAAAGACCTCGCGAATGACAGTCAGTCTCGAAAACTATACTGGCAGGACAGAAAGGAACCAGTCCATAACAGTATCACGTGAATTTGGTTTCAAAAGTACAACCCTATTACAGTAAATGTTTTCTCAGTATTCTGAGAAATACTGTGAGAAAAAAAAGTAGGTATAAGGTTAATAAAAATATATAGTCATAAAAATAATAGCTCGCATAATTTTACTTAAATTTTTATTTTTTCCATTTTGTCTGAGCTCAAGGGGGTGTTTAAACCCCTAAACCCCTCCCATGCATATGTCACTGGTCGGATACCACGTGATGAAGGCGGAGCAAAGTGCCAACTCCTGATGAAAAAACTATGGACATCTAAAGAAAATTTACCTGCTCGTCCAGTGCAATCAATATCAAAACTCAATATACGAACAGGTGAGTTTTTCGATCATTCCCCTTCTGGTTCGTGTGATACAAAATCATTCCATGCCATGTTTAATTCAATTTGGCAGCGAGATGAAGCAGACTTGCATAACTTGACAATAAAATATATTTCATAAGTGGCACTTCAATCCAGTTGTAGTCAACTACTTTTGTGTCTACCATAAACCTATAAGTATAATCAAATCAATAAAATATATATAATATAGGTCATAATAAGTAAATTTTGCACCTCGCCAGTGGCGAAACTAGCATTTTTAAACTTGAAATCTTTTTTTCTTTAAAAAAATTTAACATTTTTTACCATTTAAAAAACTGTTATTATTAAAAATGTAAGGCATTTCTTTCTAAACATTTCTCAAAATATGAAAAACATTAAAAGGGTCATTTCTGAAATAAAGAAAAATTTAAAAAAAACAACTAAGAACAAAAGTAATTTTCAGATTATAAAATATTCACATTTAATAATAAAAAAAAATCAAATGTAAATGAATTGTATTTTCAACCAAAAAAAAAAGTATCAAGTGGCGACTGATAGGCAATTTCTTTAATTGCCTATCAGTCATTTCTGAAATGAAGAAAAATGTTAAAAAACAACTGAGAACAAAAGTAATTTTCAGATTATAAAATATTCACATTTTATAAAAAAAAAAAATCAAATGTAAATAAATTGAATTTTCAGCCAAAAAAAAAAAAAAATTATCAAGTGCTGACTGATAGGCAATTTCTTTAGTTGCCCATCAGTCATTTCTGAAATGAAGAAAAATTTTAAAAAACAACTGAGAACAAAAGTAATTTTCAGATTATAAAATATTCACATTTAATAAAAAAAAAATCTAATGCATATTAATTGTATTTTCAGCCAAAAGAAAAAAAATTATCGAGTGGTGATTGATAGGCAATTTCTTTAGTTGCCTATCAGTCATTTATGAAATGAAGCAAAATTTTAAAAAACAACTGAGAACAAAAGTAATTTTCAGATAATAAAATATTCACATTTAATAAAAAAAAAATAAAAATAAAATGTAAATGAATTGTATTTTCAACCAAAAAAAAATTATCAAGTGACCACTGATAGGCAATTTCTTTAATTGCCTATCAGTCAATTCTGAAATGAAGAAAAATGTTAAAAAAACAACTGAAAACAAAAGTAATTTTCTGATTATAAAATATTCACATTTAAATAAATAAAAAATCTAATGTAAATTAAATGTATTTTAAACCAAAAAAAAAAATTATCAAGTGACGACTGATAGTCATTTCTGAAATGAAGAAAAATGTTAAAAAACAACTGAGAACAAAAGTAATTTCCAGATTATAAAATATTCACATTTAATAAAAAAAAATGTAATTGAATTGAATTTTCAACCAAAAAGAAAAAAAATTATCAAGTGGCGACTGATAGGCAATTTCTTTAATTGCCTATCAGTCATTTCTGAAAAGAAGAAAAATGTTAAAAAAACAACTGAGAACAAAAGTAATTTTCAGATTATAAAATATTCACATTTAATTAAATAAAAAATCTAATGTAAATTAATTGTATTTTAAACAAAAAAAAAAATTATCAAGTGACGACTGATAGTCATTTCTGAAATGAAGAAAAATGTTAAAAAACAACTGAGAACAAAAGTAATTTTCTGATTATAAAATAATCACATTTAATTAAATAAAAAATCTAATGTAAATTAATTGTATTTTAAACAAAAAAAAAAATTATCAAGTGACGACTGATAGTCATTTCTGAAATGAAGAAAAATGTTAAAAAACAACTGAGAACAAAAGTAATTTCCAGATTATAAAATATTCACATTTAATAAAAAAAAAAATGAAATGTAAATAAATTGAATTTTCAACCAAACAAAAAAAAAAATTATCAAGTGGCGACTGATAGGCAATTTCTTTAGTTGCCTATCAGTCATTTATGAAATGAAGAAAAATGTTAAAAAAAAACTGAGAACAAAAGTAATTTCCAGCTTATAAAATATTCACATTTAATAAAAAAAAATGTAAATGAATTGATTTTCAACCAAAAAGAAAAAAAATTATCAAGTGGCGACTGATAGGCAATTTCTTTAATTGCCTATCAGTCATTTCTGAAAAGAAGAAAAATGTTAAAAAACAACTGAGAACAAAAGTAATTTTTAGATTATAAAATATTCACATTTAATAAAAAAAATAAAAATAAAATGTAAATTAATTGCATTTTCACCCAAAAAAAAAAGATTATCAAGTGGCGACTGATAGGCAATTTCTTTAATTGCCCATCAGTCATTTCTGAAATGAAGCAAAATTTTAAAAAACAACTGAGAACAAAAGTAATTTTCAGATAATAAAATATTCACATTTAATAAAAAAAAAATAAAAATAAAATGTAAATGAATTGTATTTTCAACCAAAAAAAAATTATCAAGTGGCGACTGATAGGCAATTTCTTTAATTGCCTATCAGTCATTTCTGAAATGAAGAAAAATTTTAAAAAACAACTGAGAACAAAAGTAATTTTCAGATTATAAAATATTCACATTTAATAAAAAAAAATTTAAAAGTAAATGAATTGTATTTTCAACCAAAAAAAAAAAATTATCAAGTGGCGACTGATAGGCAATTTCTTTAATTGCCTATCAGTCATTTCTGAAATAAAGAAAAATTTTAAAAAAACAACTAAGAACAAAAGTAATTTTCAGATTATAAAATATTCACATTTAATAATAAAAAAAAATCAAATGTAAATGAATTGTATTTTCAACCAAAAAAAAAATTATCAAGTGGCGACTGATAGGCAATTTCTATAGTTGCCTATCAGTCATTTCTGAAATGAAGAATAATGTTAAAAAACAATTGAGAACAAAATTAATTTTCAGATTATAAAATATTCACATTTAATAAAAAAAAATGAAATGTAAATAAATTGAATTTTCAACCAAACAAAAAAAAAAAAAATTATCAAGTGGCGACTGATAGGCAATTTCTTTAGTTGCCTATCAGTCATTTATGAAATGAAGAAAAATTTTAAAAAACAACTGAGAACAAAAGTAATTTTCAGATTATAAAATATTCACATTTAATAAAAAAAATCAAAATCAAATGTAAATGAACTGCATTTTCAATCAAAAAAAAAATTATCAAGTGGCGACTGATAGGCAATTTCTTTAATTGCCTATCAGTCATTTCTGAAAAGAAGAAAAATGTTAAAAAACAACTGAGAACAAAAGTAATTTTCAGATTATAAAATATTCACATTTAATAAAAAAAAATGTAAATGAATTGAATTTCAACCAAAAAGAAAAAAAATTATCAAGTGGCGACTGATAGGCAATTTCTTTAATGGCCTATCAGTCATTTCTGAAATGAAGAAAAATTTAAAAAAAACAACTAAGAACAAAAGTAATTTTCAGATTATAAAATATTCACATTTAATAAAAAAAAATCAAATGTAAATGAATTGTATTTTCAACCAAAAAAAAAAAAATAAGTGGCGACAGATAGGCAATTTCTTTAATTGCCTATCAGTCAATTCGGAAATGAAGAAAAATGTTAAAAAACAACTGAGAACAAAAGTAATTTTCAGATTATAAAATATTCACATTTAATAAAAAAAAAATCTAATGCATATTAATTGTATTTTCAGCCAAACAAAAAAAAAAAAATTATTAAGTGGCGACTGATAGGCAATTTCTTTAATTGCCTATCAGTCATTTCTGAAAAGAAGAAAAATGTTAAAAAACAACTGAGAACAAAAGTAATTTTCAGATTATAAAATATTCACATTTAATAAAAAAAAATGTAAATGAATTTAATTTCAACCAAAAAGAAAAAAAATTATCAAGTGGCGACTGATAGGCAATTTCTTTAATGGCCTATCAGTCATTTCTGAAATGAAGAAAAATTTAAAAAAAACAACTGAGAACAAAAGTAATTTTCAGATTATAAAATATTCACATTTAATAAAAAAAAATGAAATGTAAATAAATTGAATTTTCAACCAAACAAAAAAAAAAAAAATTATTAAGTGGCGACTGATAGGCAATTTCTTTAGTTGCCTATCAGTCATTTATGAAATGAAGAAAAATGTTAAAAAACAACTGAGAACAAAAGTAATTTCCAGATTATAAAATATTCACATTTAATAAAAAAAAATGTAAATGAATTGAATTTCAACCAAAAAGAAAAAAAATTATCAAGTGGCGACTGATAGGCAATTTCTTTAATTGCCTATCAGTCATTTCTGAAAAGAAGAAAAATGTTAAAAAACAACTGAGAACAAAAGTAATTTTCAGATTATAAAATATTCACATTTAATAAAAAAAAATCAAAATCAAATGTAAATGAACTGCATTTTCAATCACAAAAAAAATTATCAAGTGGCGACAGATAGGCTATTTCTTTAATTGCCTATCAGTCATTTCTGAAATGAAGAGAAATGTTAAAAAACAACTGAGAACAAAAGTAATTTTAAGATTATAAAATATTCACATTTAATAAAAAAAATAAAAATAAAATGTAAATTAATTGCATTTTCACCCAAAAAAAAAGATTATCAAGTGGCGACTAATAGGCAATTTCTTTAATTGCCCATCAGTCATTTCTGAAATGAAGCAAAATTTTAAAAAACAACTGAGAACAAAAGTAATTTTCAGATTATAAAATATTCACATTTAATAAAAAAAAAATCAAAAGTAAATGAATTGTATTTTCAACCAAAAAAAAAAATTATCAAGTGGCGACTGATAGGCAATTTCTTTAATTGCCTATCAGTCATTTCTGAAATAAAGAAAAATTTTAAAAAAACAACTAAGAACAAAAGTAATTTTCAGATTATAAAATATTCACATTTAATAATAAAAAAAATCAAATGTAAATGAATTGTATTTTCAACCAAAAAAAAAATTATCAAGTGGCGACTGATAGGCAATTTCTTTAATTGCCCATCAGTCATTTCTGAAATGAAGCAAAATTTTAAAAAACAACTGAGAACAAAATTAATTTTCAGATTATAAAATATTCACATTTAATAAAAAAAAAATGAAATGTAAATAAATTGAATTTTCAACCAAACAAAAAAAAAAAAAAATTATCAAGTGGCGACTGATAGGCAATTTCTATAGTTGCCTATCAGTCATTTCTGAAATGAAGAATAATGTTAAAAAACAATTGAGAACAAAATTAATTTTCAGATTATAAAATATTCACATTTAATAAAAAAAATGAAATGTAAATAAATTGAATTTTCAACCAAACAAAAAAAAAAAAAAATTATCAAGTGGCGACTGATAGGCAATTTCTTTAGTTGCCTATCAGTCATTTATGAAATGAAGAAAAATGTTAAAAAACAACTGAGAACAAAAGTAATTTCCAGATTATAAAATATTCACATTTAATAAAAAAAAATGTAAATGAATTGAATTTCAGCCAAAAAGAAAAAAAATTATCAAGTGGCGACTGATAGGCAATTTCTTTAATTGCCTATCAGTCATTTCTGAAAAGAAGAAAAATGTTAAAAAACAACTGAGAACAAAAGTAATTTTCAGATTATAAAATATTCACATTTAATAAAAAAAAATCAAAATCAAATGTAAATGAACTGCATTTTCAATCACAAAAAAAATTATCAAGTGGCGACAGATAGGCTATTTCTTTAATTGCCTATCAGTCATTTCTGAAATGAAGAGAAATGTTAAAAAACAACTGAGAACAAAAGTAATTTTTAGATTATAAAATATTCACATTTAATAAAAAAAATAAAATGTAAATTAATTGCATTTTCACCCAAAAAAAAAAGATTATCAAGTGGCGACTGATAGGCAATTTCTTTAATTGCCCATCAGTCATTTCTGAAATGAAGCAAAATTTTAAAAAACAACTGAGAACAAAGGTAATTTTCAGATTATAAAATATTCACATTTAATAAAAAAAAAAATCAAAAGTAAATGAATTGTATTTTCAACCAAAAAAAAAAATTATCAAGTGGCGACTGATAGGCAATTTCTTTAATTGCCTATCAGTCATTTCTGAAATAAAGAAAAATTTTAAAAAAACAACTAAGAACAAAAGTAATTTTCAGATTATAAAATATTCACATTTAATAATAAAAAAAAATCAAATGTAAATGAATTGTATTTTCAACCAAAAAAAAAATTATCAAGTGGCGACTGATAGGCAATTTCTATAGTTGCCTATCAGTCATTTCTGAAATGAAGAATAATGTTAAAAAACAATTGAGAACAAAATTAATTTTCAGATTATAAAATATTCACATTTAATAAAAAAAAATGAAATGTAAATAAATTGAATTTTCAACCAAACAAAAAAAAAAAAAAAATTATCAAGTGGCGACTGATAGGCAATTTCTTTAGTTGCCTATCAGTCATTTATGAAATGAAGAAAAATTTTAAAAAACAACTGAGAACAAAAGTAATTTTCAGATTATAAAATATTCACATTTAATAAAAAAAATCAAAATCAAATGGAAATGAACTGCATTTTCAATCAAAAAAAAAATAATCAAGTGGCGACTGATAGGCAATTTCTTTAATTGCCTATCAGTCATTTCTGAAAAGAAGAAAAATGTTAAAAAACAACTGAGAACAAAAGTAATTTTCAGATTATAAAATATTCACATTTAATAAAAAAAAAATCTAATGTAAATGAATTGTATTTTCAACCAAAAAAAAAATTATCAAGTGGCGACTGATAGGCAATTTCTATAGTTGCCTATCAGTCATTTCTGAAATGAAGAATAATGTTAAAAAACAATTGAGAACAAAATTAATTTTCAGATTATAAAATATTCACATTTAATAAAAAAAAATGAAATGTAAATAAATTGAATTTTCAACCAAACAAAAAAAAAAAAAAATTATCAAGTGGCGACTGATAGGCAATTTCTTTAGTTGCCTATCAGTCATTTATGAAATGAAGAAAAATGTTAAAAAACAACTGAGAACAAAAGTAATTTCCAGATTATAAAATATTCACATTTAATAAAAAAAAATGTAAATGAATTGAATTTCAGCCAAAAAGAAAAAAAATTATCAAGTGGCGACTGATAGGCAATTTCTTTAATTGCCTATCAGTCATTTCTGAAAAGAAGAAAAATGTTAAAAAACAACTGAGAACAAAAGTAATTTTCAGATTATAAAATATTCACATTTAATAAAAAAAAAATCTAATGCATATTAATTGTATTTTCAGCCAAAAAAAAAAAAAAAATTTATCGAGTGGTGACTGATAGGCAATTTCTATAGTTGCCTATCAGTCATTTCTGAAATGAAGAATAATGTTAAAAAACAATTGAGAACAAAAGTAATTTTCAGATTATAAAATATTCACATTTAATAAAAAAAAATCAAAATCAAATGTAAATTAATTGCATTTTCACCCAAAAAAAAAAGATTATCAAGTGGCGACTGATAGGCAATTTCTTTAATTGCCCATCAGTCATTTCTGAAATGAAGCAAAATTTTAAAAAACAACTGAGAACAAAAGTAATTTTCAGATTATAAAATATTCACATTTAATAAAAAAAAAATCAAAAGTAAATGAATTGTATTTTCAACCAAAAAAAAAAATTATCAAGTGGCAACTGATAGGCAATTTCTTTAATTGCCTATCAGTCATTTCTGAAATAAAGAAAAATTTTAAAAAAACAACTAAGAACAAAAGTAATTTTCAGATTATAAAATATTCACATTTAATAATAAAAAAAAATCAAATGTAAATGAATTGTATTTTCAACCAAAAAAAAAATTATCAAGTGGCGACTGATAGGCAGTTTCTATAGTTGCCTATCAGTCATTTCTGAAATGAAGCAAAGTTTTAAAAAACAATTGAGAACAAAATTAATTTTCAGATTATAAAATATTCACATTTAATAAAAAAAAAATGAAATGTAAATAAATTGAATTTTCAACCAAACAAAAAAAAAAAATTATCAAGTGGCGACTGATAGGCAATTTCTTTAGTTGCCTATCAGTCATTTATGAAATGAAGAAAAATTTTAAAAAACAACTGAGAACAAAAGTAATTTTCAGATTATAAAATATTCACATTTAATAAAAAAAATCAAAATCAAATGTAAATGAACTGCATTTTCAATCAAAAAAAAAATTATCAAGTGGCGACTGATAGGCAATTTCTTTAATTGCCTATCAGTCATTTCTGAAAAGAAGAAAAATGTTAAAAAACAACTGAGAACAAAAGTAATTTTCAGATTATAAAATATTCACATTTAATAAAAAAAAATGTAAATGAATTGAATTTCAACCAAAAAGAAAAAAAATTATCAAGTGGCGACTGATAGGCAATTTCTTTAATGGCCTATCAGTCATTTCTGAAATGAAGAAAAATTTAAAAAAAAAAACTAAGAACAAAAGTAATTTTCAGATTATAAAATATTCACATTTAATAAAAAAAAAAATCAAATGGAAATGAATTGTATTTTCAACCAAAAAAAAAATTATCAAGTGGCGACAGATAGGCAATTTCTTTAATTGCCTATCAGTCAATTCGGAAATGAAGAAAAATGTTAAAAAACAACTGAGAACAAAAGTAATTTTCAGATAATAAAATATTCACATTTAATAAAAAAAAAATCAAATGTAAATGAATTGAACTTTCAACCAAAAAGAAAAAAAATTATCAAGTGGCGACTGATAGGCAATTTCTTTAATTGCCTATCAGTCATTTCTGAAATGAAGAAAAATGTTAAAAAACAACTGAGAACAAAAGTAATTTTCAGATTATAAAATATTCACATTTAATAAAAAAAAAAATCAAATGTAAATAAATTTAATTTTCAGCCAAAAAAAAAAATTATCAAGTGCTGACTGATAGGCAATTTCTTTAGTTGCCTATCAGTCATTTCTGAAATGAAGAAAAATTTTAAAAAACAACTGAGAACAAAAGTAATTTTCAGATTACAAAATATTCAAATTTAATAAAAAAAAAATCTAATGCATATTAATTGTATTTTCAGCCAAAAAAAAAAATTTATCGAGTGGTGACTGATAGGCAATTTCTATAGTTGCCTATCAGTCATTTCTGAAATGAAGAATAATGTTAAAAAACAATTGAGAACAAAAGTAATTTTCAGATTATAAAATATTCACATTTAATAAAAAAAAAAAATGAAATGTAAATTAATTGTATTTTCAACCAAAAAAAAAATTATCAAGTGACCACTGATAGGCAATTTCTTTAATTGCCTATCAGTCAATTCTGAAATGAAGAAAAATGTTAAAAAACAACTGAGAACAAAAGTAATTTTCTGATTATAAAATATTCACATTTAATAAAAAAAATCAAAATCAATGTAAATGAACTGCATTTTCAATCAAAAAAAAAATTATCAAGTGGCGACTGATAGGCAATTTCTTTAATTGTCTATCAGTCATTTCTGAAAAGAAGAAAAATGTTAAAAAACAACTGAGAACAAAAGTAATTTTCAGATTATAAAATATTCACATTTAATAAAAAAAAATCAAAATCAAACGTAAATGAACTGCATTTTCAATCAAAAAAAAAATTATCAAGTGGCGACTGATAGGCAATTTCTTTAATTGCCTATCAGTCATTTCTGAAATGAAGAAAAATGTTAAAAAACAACTGAGAACAAAAGTAATTTTTAGATTATAAAATATTCACATTCAATAAAAAAAAAAAATAAAAATCAAACGTAAATGAATTTTATTTTCAACCAAAAAAAAATTATCAAGTGGCGACTGATAGGCAATTTCTTTAATGGCCTATGAGTCATTTCTGAAATGAAGAAAAATTTAAAAAAAACAAGTAAGAACAAAAGTAATTTTCAGATTATAAAATATTCACATTTAATAAAAAAAAAAATCAAATGGAAATGAATTGTATTTTCAACCAAAAAAAAAATTATCAAGTGGCGACAGATAGGCAATTTCTTTAATTGCCTATCAGTCAATTCGGAAATGAAGAAAAATGTTAAAAAACAACTGAGAACAAAAGTAATTTTCAGATTATAAAATATTCACATTTAATAAAAAAAAAATCTAATGCATATTAATTGTATTTTCAGCCAAAAAAAAAAAAATTTATCGAGTGGTGACTGATAGGCAATTTCTATAGTTGCCCATCAGTCATTTCTGAAATGAAGCAAAATTTTAAAAAACAACTGAGAACAAAAGTAATTTTCAGATAATAAAATATTCACATTTAATAAAAAAAAATGTAAATGAATTGAATTTCAACCAAAAAGAAAAAAAATTATCAAGTGGCGACTGATAGACAATTTCTTTAATTGCCTATCAGTCATTTCTGAAAAGAAGAAAAATGTTAAAAAACAACTGAGAACAAAAGTAATTTTCAGATTATAAAATATTCACATTTAATAAAAAAAAATCAAAATCAAATGTAAATGAACTGCATTTTCAATCACAAAAAAAATTATCAAGTGGCGACAGATAGGCTATTTCTTTAATTGCCTATCAGTCATTTCTGAAATGAAGAGAAATGTTAAAAAACAACTGAGAACAAAAGTAATTTTTAGATCATAAAATATTCACATTTAATAAAAAAAATAAAAATAAAAGTAAATGAATTGTATTTTCAACCAAAAAAAAAATTATCAAGTGGCGACTGATAGGCAATTTCTTTAATTGCCCATCAGTCATTTCTGAAATGAAGCAAAATTTTAAAAAACAACTGAGAACAAAAGTAATTTTCAGATAATAAAATATTCACATTTAATAAAATAAAAATAAAATGTAAATGAATTGTATTTTCAACCAAAAAAAAATTATCAAGTGGCGACTGATAGGCAATTTCTTTAATTGCCTATCAGTCATTTCTGAAATGAAGAAAAATTTTAAAAAAACAACTAAGAACAAAAGTAATTTCCAGATTATAAAATATTCACATTTAATAATAAAAAAAAATCAAATGTAAATGAATTGTATTTTCAACCAAAAAAAAAATTATCAAGTGGCGACTGATAGGCAATTTCTATAGTTGCCTATCAGTCATTTCTGAAATGAAGAATAATGTTAAAAAACAATTGAGAACAAAATTAATTTTCAGATTATAAAATATTCACATTTAATAAAAAAAAAATGAAATGTAAATAAATTGAATTTTCAACCAAACAAAAAAAAAAAAAAATTATCAAGTGGCGACTGATAGGCTATTTCTTTAGTTGCCTATCAGTCATTTATGAAATGAAGAAAAATTTTAAAAAACAACTGAGAACAAAAGTAACTTTCAGATTATAAAATATTCACATTTAATAAAAAAAATCAAAATCAAATGTAAATGAACTGCATTTTCAATCAAAAAAAAAATTATCAAGTGGCGACTGATAGGCAATTTCTTTAATTGCCTATCAGTCATTTCTGAAAAGAAGAAAAATGTTAAAAAACAACTGAGAACAAAAGTAATTTTCAGATTATAAAATATTCACATTTAATAAAAAAAAATCAAAATCAAACGTAAATGAACTGCATTTTCAATCAAAAAAAAAATTATCAAGTGGCGACTGATAGGCAATTTCTTTAATTGCCTATCAGTCATTTCTGAAATGAAGAAAAATGTTAAAAAACAACTGAGAACAAAAGTAATTTTTAGATTATAAAATATTCACATTCAATAAAAAAAAAATAAAAATCAAACGTAAATGAATTTTATTTTCAACCAAAAAAAAATTATCAAGTGGCGACTGATAGGCAATTTCTTTAATGGCCTATGAGTCATTTCTGAAATGAAGAAAAATTTAAAAAAAACAAGTAAGAACAAAAGTAATTTTCAGATTATAAAATATTCACATTTAATAAAAAAAAAATCAAATGTAAATAAATTTAATTTTCAGCCAAAAAAAAAAATTATCAAGTGCTGACTGATAGGCAATTTCTTTAGTTGCCTATCAGTCATTTCTGAAATGAAGAAAAATTTTAAAAAACAACTGAGAACAAAAGTAATTTTCAGATTACAAAATATTCACATTTAATAAAAAAAAAATCTAATGCATATTAATTGTATTTTCAGCCAAAAAAAAAAAATTTATCGAGTGGTGACTGATAGGCAATTTCTATAGTTGCCTATCAGTCATTTCTGAAATGAAGAATAATGTTAAAAAACAATTGAGAACAAAAGTAATTTTCAGATTATAAAATATTCACATTTAATAAAAAAAAAAAATGAAATGTAAATTAATTGTATTTTCAACCAAAAAAAAAATTATCAAGTGACCACTGATAGGCAATTTCTTTAATTGCCTATCAGTCAATTCTGAAATGAAGAAAAATGTTAAAAAACAACTGAGAACAAAAGTAATTTTCTGATTATAAAATATTCACATTTAATTAAATAAAAAATCTAATGTAAATTAATTGTATTTTAAACAAAGAAAAAAAAATTATCAAGTGACGACTGATAGTCATTTCTGAAATGAAGAAAAATGTTAAAAAACAACTGATAACAAAAGTAATTTCCAGATTATAAAATATTCACATTTAATAAAAAAAAAATGAAATGTAAATAAATTGAATTTTCAACCAAAAAAAAAAAAAAAAAAATTATCAAGTGGCGACTGATAGGCAATTTCTTTAGTTGCCTATCAGTCATTTCTGAAATGAAGAAAAATTTTAAAAAACAACTGAGAACAAAAGTAATTTTCAGATTATAAAATATTCACATTTAATAAAAAAAATCAAAATCAATGTAAATGAACTGTATTTTCAATCAAAAAAAAAAATTATCAAGTGGCGACTGATAGGCAATTTCTTTAATTGCCTATCAGTCATTTCTGAAAAGAAGAAAAATGTTAAAAAACAACTGAGAACAAAAGTAATTTTCAGATTATAAAATATTCACATTTAATAAAAAAAAATCAAAATCAAACGTAAATGAACTGCATTTTCAATCAAAAAAAAAATTATCAAGTGGCGACTGATAGGCAATTTCTTTAATTGCCTATCAGTCATTTCTGAAATGAAGAAAAATGTTAAAAAACAACTGAGAACAAAAGTAATTTTTAGATTATAAAATATTCACATTCAATAAAAAAAAAAAAAAAAATCAAACTTAAATGAATTTTATTTTCAACCAAAAAAAAATTATCAAGTGGCGACTGATAGGCAATTTCTTTAATGGCCTATGAGTCATTTCTGAAATGAAGAAAAATTTAAAAAAAACAAGTAAGAACAAAAGTAATTTTCAGATTATAAAATATTCACATTTAATAAAAAAAAAAAAAAGCAAATGTAAATGAATTGTATTTTCAACCAAAAAAAAAAAATTATCAAGTGGCGACAGATAGGCAATTTCTTTAATTGCCTATCAGTCAATTCGGAAATGAAGAAAAATGTTAAAAAACAACTGAGAACAAAAGTAATTTTCAGATTATAAAATATTCACATTTAATAAAAAAAAAAAATCAAATGTAAATGAATTGAACTTTCAACCAAAAAGAAAAAAAATTATCACGTGGTGACTGATAGGCAATTTCTTTAATTGCCTATCAGTCATTTCTGAAATGAAGAAAAATGTTAAAAAACAACTGAGAACAAAAGTAATTTTCAGATTATAAAATATTCACATTTAACAAAAAAAAAATCAAATGTAAATAAATTGTATTTTCAACCAAAAAAAAAAATTATCAAGTGACGACTGATAGGCAATTTCTTTAATTGCCTATCAGTCATTTCTGAAATGAAGAAAAATTTTAAAAAACAACTGAGAACAAAAGTAATTTTTAGATTATAAAATATTCACATTTAATAAAAAAAAAAAAAAAAAAAAAAAAATATAAATGAATAGTATTTTTAACCCAAAAAAAAATTATCAAGTGGCGACTGATAGGCAATTTCTTTAATTGCCTATCAGTCATTTCTGAAATGAAGAGAAATGTTAAAAAACAACTGAGAACAAAAGTAATTTTCAGATAATAAAATATTCACATTTAATAAAAAAAAAAAAAAAAAATGTAAATGAATTGTATTTTCAACCAAAAAAAAAATATCAAGTGGCGACTGATAGGCAATTTCTTTAATTGCCTATCAGTCATTTCTGAAATGAAGAAAAATTTTAAAAAACAACTGAGAACAAAAGTAATTTTCAGATTATAAAATATTCACATTTAATAAAAAAAAAATCAAAAGTAAATGAATTGTATTTTCAACCAAAAAAAAAAATTTAGCAAGTGGCAACTCATAGGCAATTTCTTTAATTGCCATTTTTCATATTCACTACCAGAAAACTAGTAATTCATATAATATTACAGTCACACAAAATGAGTTATACACAGTCATACAAAATGAGTTAGAATACCCGCCCCACCACACCCATACACACAACATGAAATGAGTTTAAAAAAATGCACATATTACAGTCACACAAAATGAGTTATACACAGTCATACAAAATGAGTTAGAATACCCGACCCACCACACCCATACACACAACATGAAATGAGTTTAAAAAAATGCACATATTACAGTCACACAAAATGAGTTATACACAGTCATACAAAATGAGTTAGAATACCCGCCCCACCACACCCATACACACAACATGAAATGAGTTTAAAAAAATGCACATATTACAGTCACACAAAATGAGTTATACACAGTCATACAAAATGAGTTAGAATACCCGACCCACCACACCCATACACACAACATAAAATGAGTTTAAAAAAATGCACATATTACAGTCACACAAAATGAGTTATACACAGTCATACAAAATGAGTTAGAATACCCGACTCACCACATCCATACACACAACATAAAATGAGTTTAAAAAAATGCACATATTACAGTCACACAAAATGAGTTATACGCAGTCATACAAAATGAGTTAGAATATTTTCTATTTCTATCTCGCATTTTCTATTTCAGATCATCCATAAGAGTTAATTCATCTTCAAGTGCACTTCTTTCACATTCATCCTCCTCATCATCACTGGCTTTTTTAAATTTTTTAGCTGCACCTTGGCTGCCAAGTCTTTCTTTGATTCCTTCTGCCAAAGAATTTCGTAACTTATCACCAGGATGCGCCCACTTAAAGCTTGGGGGGGAATTTTTACACTAAATAAAACGAATAGTTTGGGGGGGAATTTAGAATTTGCCCGAGAATGTGCCCAAGAGCTTGGGGGGGGTGGGGGCTACTGCTTATCACGATATAGCAAATTCTTAATTAAACTTAAAAGAGAAATCCTCCTAGAAAGCTGCATTTTTATCTCTGGAATTGAACGAGTATTTGTAGCACAGTTCATAAGTTAAAACTATAACCAGACAAAATAAAAAAAATAATCTCAAAAATATTATCTTACTTAAGCAGGACTTTTTTCTTAAAAAGCAAAAAAGCAACAATACTTTGCCGCACTTTTATTTTTAGTTTCGGAGCCAGTACGCTTTCGACTACTTATTTTCGTTGAACTTTTTCTCTGCTGAAGAATAACTGACAGTTAATTTTAAATAACCGTTTCAAAAAACAATATATTTTTTTTAAATAAATTAATTGCAACCGTTAACCAAATTTCAGAATTTGAAACCGAAATCTTTAAAAAATTAGTTCTTGTTTATTTGATATTGATTATAAAGATCAGTATAATTTCGAACGTCAATAAAAGAACCATTCCAGATTTGAGTTAGCTGTCAAAGAATAATTATAACGTAAAACGAACTATAAAGGAACAAAATATTTTTATATTATGTTACTTATGTTGGAAAAAACAATAAAGAATTAAAGAAAAACTAAATTTACAAAGAAAAATTAAGAATTTAAGAATTAGTAAGTTTTTTTTCCTCCCTCCATCTGCACATGAGCTACAAATATATAGAACCCATATTGTAAGATAAATATACAGAAAAAAAAAAGGATAGAAACAAAAGTAAGGAAAAACAATTTTTAAAAGAGAGAAAAAAATATTATAAGAAAATAATTAAAATTTTACAATTTTAACAAATTAATAAAATTTTATTAGTTTTTATAAGTTTATAAAAACCAGAAAACAAAGCAATGAAAAGATATGATCTTGTCGTCAGCTCACACGACTTTAACCTTAAAATAGTGCTCTCTAATATTGCATCAATGCAAGCAAAATATATAAGTACAATAGTGTGAAAAACACCAAAAAAAAAAAAAAAAAAAAGCAACAAATGAAGCAAAAAAGAAATAATTCAAGAACTTGAATTTTTGTTTTATTTTGTACTTTTCTTGAATTTTTGCGTTTTTGCTTAACTTGTTTAATTTCTAATTTATATATATATATTCTACATTCAGTATTTTTCTTCACTAAAATATTTATTTACTACATTATTATTAAATATTGAGAAATTTGAGGAAAACAAGTTGTAAAAGGTATTTTCAGCTAATAGTTTTTAACCCTCTCATTGCGTGTCCCTCGAATTTTACAATCAAAGTAGAAGTAACAAAATTTGCGCAATTCTCGTTTTCCGAGGGAATGTATTTTTCCAGTCTAATTAACTGTGTAACCCGCTTTTTACCCAATCGTGGTTTAATTTCGTCTTTCGATGTTTTATTGCTTATAAAAATCCGTTATAACTGGATGGCACTAGTTGAGTAAATTTCTGAGAAAATGCAAGCATGTTTTTCAACATTTTACGCGCTCTTATTAAAATGTGCTGTTTGTTGCCTAAAAAAATTTGAAGAAAAAAAATTTGGAAAAACGAAACGTGAATTAGATCTAAAGATTGCATGGTAGAATTTTGCCTTGAGCCCTGTTTCGAAGTTTAACTCATATTTAACTCATTTCTAATAAATTTTTTTAAGTATTTTGCGTAATTTCATTATATAAGGTATTTCATTAATATATATCATTAGTATTTTATCAAATAAGTCATAATTTAACTATGATTAATTATTATCAAAATGTTTCTTTTTTATCATTAGAACGAAAGAAATTCAGAGTAATATCTTTATTTTTGCACACTGTACATTTCTTTGTTTTACAATTCCAATGCTGTAAGTTTTCAACAAATTTTGAAAAGAAAAGAAAAAAAAACTGAAATCACTAAAATAACTAGAATATTTTGTTCAAATGAATTCCGCTTCGAACAAACGAATTGTGCTAAGACTACTTCACATGTGCTACTATATTTCGCCATCGTTACAATTTTCAAACAATTGCTTTTGTCCCCGTTTCGTATTAGTGTAAATTGGTTTAAAAAATAAAAAAAATTCTATTTAAGCGGCGCATTGTTGAGTTCCTAACGTAAGTCCCTTCTTTATCTAGTGTTTAATTAATCTCCTTAACATTGTGTTTGTAATTTTAAAACAATTTAGATATTTTATTCCACCGAATAAGAGTATCGAAAACTACTTTCATATTCATTTCAATTATTTTAAAATTTAATCACATTCATTTTAATGATCCTTTGGGAAAGTAATTATAAAGATCTAGCCAATTATTGGAGTTTGTTTTAAAAAAATTTAATATCATGGTAATTTCGCCTTTAACGTTCTATAATTAAATTTTTAAAAATCACAAATAACTGTCAATTACATTTGAAATATTTTACTAACGAAATGCAATTATTCAACAGCATAAATTATTTTTTGGTGATTTTTCAAGATTTTCTTAAAAATTGTTTATTTAACACATAGAATACGGCAGAGCATAACTTAATTTTCTCTGTTTAATTTAACTTAATTGTCAACTAATGAACTTAATTTTAACGTCCTAGATACTAACTTTGAATTGTAAGGTGTTCTGTAATCACTCCCCCAAATATATAGTTTTAAAATGATTGTCAGAAATTTAGTACAAAATTAAACGCATTGGGATCACAAATTTTCGAAGGAGTAAAAAGCAAACATACTGTCGGAATCTGTCAAACTAATAGTGAGAAAGTCTTTGTGAAAATGATCAAAACCAGTTTAATTACCTGACGAAGCTTGCTAATAATGATCTGATATTTTTCCCGATGTTAATAGTCTCATCTTCGCTAGTAGTAATTTGTTGAATTTCGATAGCGATTTCGTTTTTCTTTGCTTGAAAATTAAATTGCGATTCTTAATGTGTATTATTTTTTGTCTCCAGTTTCGACGAAATTTCTTAGAATTAAGGATGATTAATATGAAATATTCATGATACTTTCTGTAACTAAATAAAGAAATATAATTATATTGATTGCAATTATATAACAAACAAAAGCACAACAATAAACACAAGCTATTTAACAGCATAAGTTACTTAATAAAATGTAGCGCAAGTTGTTTAACTAAAGTACAACAGAATAACTTGTAAGTAAAAAATACTTTTTTTGTTTGAGTTATTTATATTTACAAAAAAAAAAAAAAATTATGTACATCTAGTAAAAAACTTTTAAATATCAGGAATATCTTTAGATATTTGTTTACAGAGACATATTTAGTATCCTAGGTACTTATTATAGAATTCTATGTATTAATACTGTAGTGTTTACCTTATAAAAATATATTTTATAAAGTAAAACCTTTTATCCTTAAAATTATTGTTCCTTTTAAGTTTATTTAAAGGCTAGGCTGCAATTCATTACGATATACTAATTAAACATTTTTTTTTACTGCAGTTCTAATGCGGTATTGTTTTGGGTAAAACAAAAAAAAAAAAAAAAACTTGAGGATTCCTTCGATGTAAGGAATTTATGGTGAGCAAATAATCTTCAAAAATCTAGAGCACAAAGAAAGAAAAAGATAAGTAAGAATAAAAACTAAATTTAAACTATTCTCTTTAAAATATGTTATGGCTCTTCGTCTTAATCAAAATTAATTTAGCATTAAAGTTACAACGAAAAAATGCTTAGCATTTTAAAACCATATCAAAACGGTTTTCGTTTAAAAATACGAAAATAAGTTAAGTGAAATTTACAGAAATTCGCCCAAGTTAATAGAGATATTTTTAATTTTCTAAAATGTCATCTATCCTTCATATCATAAAATCATTTGCAAATTTTCATTTGAAGGGCATCATTTGAAAAAAACAAAATAAAATGCGCAAATCATGCCAAAACTCTTTTTTTGTTGGCCCCAAGGTCTCAATACAAAATAATCATAACAGCTTTATTGGCTTCGGATACTATGTGTAGTAATGTTTTGATCCGTTCGTTCATGCTTACATCTTTAACCACTTCCCTGATCATCCCGAGTTAACTCGGGCATAGCAGAATGTGTCAGTACATTTTGTTTTATCACGTTTTTATTCGGCAGGAAGCAAAAAACATAATCTTCTGTGATTGGAAGTTTTATTTGTGAGTTTTGATGTCTGACTGTGGGACTGCACACGTATTTTGTGCGATTGTATTGTATGATGGTTACTGAATTTTCACAGCAGTAAGAGCAACAACAAAAAAATGGCGTATTCCTTCACTGGCGTTTGAAAAGTATCATTTTGTGTTATCTTTTGTTTTAAGAACTATCACACATAAACCAATATTTAACTTATTTCATTTGCCCGAGAAAACTAGGGATAGTAAACTGATGGTAAATTAAATGTTTCTTACTCATAAAAAAAAAAATTCAAATTTCAACTTAGAACTTGTGTATTATGTTTTGTTTTAGTTATTTGTATTTATTAATAAAATAAAAAAAATATGTTGATTTTTTGCATCTTTTTTTCTTCAAAATAATTGGTAAGAAAAGTGATTAATGATTCACAAAAATTTAAAAAGAAAAAAAAAGAAAAAAAGAAAAAAAAAGGGGGAAAACTTTGTTCGCAATTCTTAAGACCCTATGATGGTTGTGCCACTGGTCTGAAATAAGGAGTAGAAAAGTGTTTAGTGATTTAAAAAGTTACCGCAACGACTATCTCTTGAAAATGCTCAAAAGTTATTCATCGATTTTGGTAATATTCGCTAATGGCGAAAAATCTCGTCGATTTTTAGAATATTTAAATGATGTGCCCCTTCTAAAGACTGCATGAGGGTAGACATAAACTAAATTATAGCTTCGATTCTTGGCGAGAAAAACACCTTGCTGACCTTTGCTCCTATTGGACCCCTCCATCATTATAGAGTGGTTAAACCCCCTTTGAAAGAGAAGAGGAAACAATATTTATGGATGGGTGAAAAATCACTTGTGGTGCTTCTTAAATGTGGCGGCGGCTGCTGAACCCCTTTCGAACGAGCGAATTCGAAAAGATTTTTTGTGCAGGGAGAGTCGCAAAGTATGTCGGAGCATCTCTTTGTCACATTTGTAATTGGGATATTTACTTTATTGCTGGCATTATGGTAAGCATTTGTATCTTTCTTATTTCACATCATTCATCAAACAAATTTAATCATCACTTAACCGCTTATCTTCTTCCCTTACCATTTATTTTGAAGGGGAAAAAATGCAAAAATCAACATATTTTTTTTATTTCATTAATAAATACAAGGAACTAAAACAAAACATAATACACAAAGTTCTAAGTTGAAATTTAAATTTTTTTTTTTACGTGCAAAATATATTTAATTTACCATCTGTTTACTATTCGAAATTATCTCTGGTAAATGAAAAAAGTTAAATATTAGTCTTTGTTTAGGTTCACATTTTCATAATCTGAAAAATCAACTGCATTACTTTCATTCGCGAAAGCCATTTTTTAAAGTCTTTTTTTTTTCTATGTAAGTTCATTAACCATGATATATATCAGGGATTTCCAACTTACATGAATCCGAGGGCCACAAATAAAAACACAAATCAAATGGCGGGCGGCAACTTTATAAAAATTTCATGTAGGACTCTTTTATGTTTGAAGGAACATTAAATATTACTGTCAGATTTTTTCCAACTTGTTCAAAACAAAAGCATTGAATTTCAAATTAAAATAAGTAGATTTTTAAAAATATTTTACTGCATATTAAAAAATTCGGGTTACAATAACTTTAATGTGCACCCATGTATTAAACAATTAATGTGCAACAGATATCTAATTGTCAAGATATAAAACTTTAAAAAGGTTGATATTAAAACTTACATAGTGGCACACAAAATGGTCAATGACAAAATTGAGGTGTGTCAGCTGCAACCACCAGAGAATAGATATTTACTTTTTAAATTTAAAGTTTACAAATGTGTGTGTCAATATTTTCGTCCAAAATGAGTGGTTTCAAAAAGTTAAATCGGAGAATGTCTTCGAGAAAATTTCTGATATACACATGCTTAATTATATGCTCAAAATACAAGAAAATGATATAAAAAAGAGTAATATACACGATTATTTTAGTATTTGAATAAATATTTTCCTGGATGCAAGACCTGAGAAATAATTTTTTTTTGTACCGTTCGTATGATAAATTTCACGAAAACGAAGAAATTGGGTTTTTATTAACGAGTCAAGTATTTTAAACCCATATAGATTTTTTTACGAAAATTGTCCACAAAAAAATGACAACTAATATATTTTAGTTCGCTGGCCACAAAAAGAGGCTTCGCGGGCTGGATGCGGCCCCCTGGCCGCCAGTTGGAAACCACTGGTATACACAATTATACAAAACACGTCTTCAGTCCCCTAATTAGCAAAACTTCAAATCACAGCAGTTAATTATTATTTTTTGTTTTGCTTCCGGTCGAATGAAAACGTGATAAAAACAAAACGTATTGACGAATTCTGCTATGCCCGAGTATACTCGGGAAAATCAGGGGAACGATTAAATGATTTTAAAACATGACAAATGGTAATTCTTTTCATCTAACAGAAATTGATTTGATTGAAATCATTATTTTTTTTTTACCACAGAATAATTTTCGCTATCATTTTTATTTAAAAAAAAAATGGATATATATTTTTGAAAATGCAATACTTAAATAAAATTTGATTTTTTTTTTGCTCTTTTTTTATGGATTAATGTTAATGGTATATCATCACTTTTCTGAACTCTATCTTTGACTGTCCTCAGTAAGAATTATGATTGTATTAGATATTTATTATCACCATTATGCACACGCCGCTTTTACTTTCACTCGATATGCAGTTGAAGAATCCAGTTCTTCACATTCCCTGATCATATTATCAGACACACTATAGGATTCTATATAAAATCTTAATTATCAGGTTATACTATACAGCTGTATTGTTTTTATTCGAATGAAACCGGTTTGCATTTGTTTAAGCTCCTGCATTAATGGGTTAACATTGTAATGCAATGCGTTAAAAATAAATACAAATTAGAAATATATGAAAAACCTTCCGAATATAAACCCATTACATGTGTGTTTAAATATAAAAGTATTCATTATAAACCAGCCTTTCATCCCTTCAGTGGGTCGAGCATGCTTGGTAACTAAACACTGGGGGTTCTGCGTTCGGCTGACCACCTGACTTTGCTTTGCTCCAAGCTTTGGACATGTACCTAGGTCAGTGGTCGGCAACCTGTGGCTCGCGAGCCACAGGTGGCTCTTTTGATGTAAAGTTGCGGCTCTCCAGTTCCATACGAAAAAATTAATAAATTGTTACCAAGGCCCTTAAAAATAAGAAAAAATATTTTTAAGTACCTAATTTCTCAAGAGCTTTCTATTCTTATAATCGTTAATTACAAACCGCTACCCTCAGGCCTGTCGTTAAGCCCGGTTAGAGGGGTGTCTCATTTCGACTCGATTCCGAGTATTCACCCGGAAAAGTGGCAAGTCTGTTGTCTGTTTGAGCATCCCGTTACCGACACCATGAAAAGGCACAAAAAAAGGATGATGCCTGCGACTCTGATCTTGTGAAACAGCAGACGAAACCCCGGAAATTTCTGTCAACTTGAAAAATCCAGGGTGCTTTAAAAGTATTTATCTAGAAATGCCTTTCTCTCACGTTTTCTCTTGCTCTTTCTAAGAATAAAGACAATATCTTTGTCCATGTCGTTAAGAAAGGGAAGGAAAGGGCTCAATGCACATACAGCTGTGGTTTTCTCTATATGACTGTCCAGTTTCTTTTCACTCACCTCCCCAGTTACTTTTACTGACCTGTCTTTAACTGTCCAGTACCAGTTTACAAGTAATTAGTTACTCAAAGCATATCTTATAAATTAATATTATTATTGAATGTATGTATAAATTTTTTATGAATATTTACTATTTGCTGTCTTATTGTTTAAATATTAAGGTAAAATTAAATTTCATTAAATATGTTGTTATTTTCTTATTAAATTAATTCCTCAATTATTGCTTCAAAATTTAGGTATAAGACTTTTTTCAAAAAAGAAGAAAAATATTTTTTTTAAAAAATATATATGGGTAAAAATTGATTCTTATGAAGTAGATAAAAAATTTTAATCTCTTTTCCACTGTAAAATGATTAAAAGAAAGAAAAAAGAGCAATTAAAAATTTTTTACGTTATTTATATTCATCAGTAGGAGCTTGAGATGGAAACAGATAAATCACATTTGAATTCTAAATATAGGAATTCTTTTTCCTTTTTTTTAAATAGTTATTTACTAAGCTTTTTAATTTTGTGTTTAAAATAGTAATTTATTTTTAAATTTAATTTTTTCAGTTGAGATTATTTTTTACAGATCTTATTTAATTTAAATTTCAAAAATCAAATTCTATATTTGTTCGTAGCAGTTGTTTTTATAATAAGTTCAAACTGCAATCCTTTATGAACAAAACTATACTAATGCTTATTTTATTAAAAATGTAATGTGTTTAAAAATAGAAAAGCTGCAGTTTTTTTTAAATAATTTTTTTTCCATTTTTTTTTGTTACTATGTTGATGTATTTCGTATGTATTTAATGTTTTTTATTTATATTTTAGATTTAAGTTAGCAATTTTCCATTTGTTTTAGTTAATTATTAGTAAAAAGAAACTTAATATTTTTGTAATTATGTAAAAACTCAATTCACAGTTTTGTATTAAAAGGCACGATAATTAACAAAATAAATAATTAACAAAATTGTACTTTAACCACCTTAACTAGAAAAAAAATTTTTTTTGCGATTTAAGGATATTTTTTTTTTTAATATTTTTAAAAAAGTCTTAAACATTCTTCGGTAAAGCATTATTTACAAATCATCAAATTTTAAAAATATTTATATATGATTTATCACGCTGCAATGTTTGAATACATAGTTAAATTTTTACTAAAGTTTTATTTATTATTTATATAGTATTATTTTTATATAAAGAAATATTCGGATAAAAAATTTAGCATTTTACAAATTTAAGGCAAGAATGCGTGAAAAAATTTATCTGTGCTTCCAAAACTAACCCCAGAAAAAAAAGAACTATTTCTGTATCCCCATTCAAGATTTTAGTCACAGCTCTTATATTAATAACAATGTAAATTATAAAATGAATAATAAAAATAAATAAAATTATTAAATGAAAATGAAAAATAAAATTTTAGTAATAAATAAGCATTAAAAATAATTATTCGCAAATCAAATTACTAAAATTAAATAAATACGCATATAATATTTGAAATGCATCAGAAAGAATCCTACTTAGATGAAGAGTTTAAAAAAAATGCACGAGTCATAATTGATGTCTGATAATTTTTCAGTTTAATGAATAAGTACTAATTTAATTTTCATCTACATTTTTTAAGGCCTTTGATGTGTATCACATGTTATTATCATGTAAAACATGATGTTATGAAAAGACCACCCTTAATATAAATTTTTATAAACCTTGTCAAAAATAAAGATAAAAATCTACTTCAGCGGATGTAGTAAATTAAAATTTAAAAGGGAAAAAACAAGCATATAAAATTAAAAAATATCTAATGCAATATATTGATATAATCTTTATAATAATAGTAATAATAACAGGATTGTTTAATTACCTGGTGAATGTTGAAGTTTTTAATTTATAAAGTTATTTAATTTGGTAAAAAATCGCTAATCGCCTTTTTACACTCGCCTTCCTCAACAGTGATTTGTTTATTTCGATTGTTAAAATTCTAACGTGTGACCTCTATCCGTTCGTTTTCGCGTTCACTTGAAACAAAATTTCTTTAAATGCATATTAGGAGCGGTCACTCCGAATTACCTGCATATTATTAAATTTAGCAATCAAATACATTAATGTCGTAATTTTGCGTATAAAAGATATTTAAAATAATAGAAGATCGTTACTTTCAGTGAATTTTACTGAATAAATTTTTTTTTAAAAATTTTAAATTATTTGAGTTGGAAAGCTCGAGGCTCTATAAATGTTTACAATAAATAGAAACAGAAATTACAATAAATAGAAAAAGTACGTGACCATCGTTTCTAGCACTTCATCATAAGTCGATTTAGCGTTTGCCTTGAAAAAAAAATGCAAAATTTATTTAAATGTTTAATAATTAAGTGCTTAAAAATTGTTTTTAACAATAACAAGAATAGACGGTACATATTTCTTAAAAAAGGAAAATTGTGAAAAAAATTCTGATATAATATAACTGAATATTATTACGGAATTGCTATGAAAAATTAAAATGAATTATTATAAAATCTGTCTGATAAGATTGTGTTTCGTTGCACATTTAATAAAAAAAAAATCGCGTTTTCTGTTGAAAATTTGACAAGAATTAGTAAGAAAATTTGCAATTTTCATCCAATTTTAATGACCCAAATATTCTTATCCCCCCCCCCCAAAAAAAAGAAATAAGTTAAAAAAATTAAAAATTAAATAAAAACTAAATTTTAAAAAAATTATTGGCGTATTTTAAAAATAAAGAATAAATATTATTCTGTATTCAAAACCGTTTTTTTTAATTAAAAATCATATATACATAAAAAAATATTATAGTATTAAATCAAAAATTTTCAGTGGCTCTTTAAAAGCGGGAAATTTTGTAAAATTGTAACTTTTGGCTCTTTCATTTCAAAAGGTTGCCGACCCCTGACCTAGGTCATTATGGACCCTTTACCATATAGCCCAAAGCTTGGCTACTGGTCCGGCTCCACTCCAGCCTAGGAACGAGCCCAGTCAGCAAGAATTTATTAAGAATTTAGATCTGTACAAAGTCACAATATTTTTAAAGAATACAAAGATTAAATATGATACAAGTTAATAACACATAATAACAAAATAAAGAAAGAAGTATAAAAAGAAAAACAAAAAACGGACTGGAACATCTGCTCCTGAACCCCAGGTCAAGAAAACTGAGATGGTCACAGTAGGCCTTGACCCTCTATGGGCTGTCGCGCCACTGAGTATAATTTAATTTATTGATTATAAGCTCGTGCAAAGCAAGTAATTATTAAAAAAATACAGTGCGTCTTGTAATTTGGTCTATTTATTACAATATACCAATATAATGTTTGATATAATAAATATTCTATGTTTATACAATATATATTCTAATTTATCCTATTGTCAAATTTATATTATCTATCGTCTAATTTAACCAATTAATACATGAACGTAAACAAGTACAAACCGGTTTCAGTACCGTAAAAACAATAATGCTGTATAGTATCACCTGATTATTATGATTCTACATAGAATCCTGTAGTGTGTTCAATGATATGGCCAAGGACTGTAGTTATTTTATAATAATTATTTTAAAATTAATGCATAATTTCTTTAAGCAGATATGAAATGTTAGAGAAATTATTATTTTTTAAAGAAGTTATTATTATTTTTTAAACGCGAGATATGTTTTCAAAATTTTTTATCCAGTATTGAATTTGAAATCAATGAGGGAAATTGATAGTTCTTTATAACGACATGCTGTCAAGCATTAAAATAATGCATTTCGTAAAACTATAAAACGTTAATTGAAACAAATTTGAAGGAATGTATTTTAAATATATAAATGTGTAATAAATATATAAATGTGTAATAAATATATAAATGTGATTAAATGCATAAAATGTGCATACAAACCCTAGCAAATAATTTTATCGTAAAAATGGATAACACCGAATATAATTTTATCGTTTAATAATACAGTCAAACCCCGCTATAGTGAACACGGCTTATAGTGAACTCCCGGATATAGTGAACGAAATGCTCGGTCCTGTGCCTTGCTATACACGTATAATGTCATTATTAGTGGATATAGTGAACCAAAAAAGTGAGGAAGTTGGATATAATGAACTTTTTTCTATCTTACACTGATTTCCCCCCTATTTTCTTTGTAATAATTTTGAAATTTCTACTTCAAAATAAATAGATATACCGATTTTTAAAACCATCTATAGAAACTACTTTTATGTGCTCGAATGACAGGTTAGACAGGTTTAAAAACCGGAATAACAGAAATTCGGGAAAAATTATCTGGGAGTCGGGAAGTGTTTCCATATCTGATGTTGAGAATTGCTCATCAACTAAAGATTACTAATTTTTATTTGTACGCAAGACGAAGAGGGATGAAAAATAACACATTTTTTGCTACTACATAATATTTTTCAGTCATTTATATGAATATAATGTAATAAAAGGGAGCAGTTTGGGAACTATTAGTGAAATTGCCTGCGTAACGGATATAGTGAACCGAAATTTCGGCCCCTTGAAGGTTCACTATAGCGGGGTTTGACTGTATCATGAAAATTTGTTTTAAGAAGAAAAAAAGAAGAAAAAAACATCGATTCTTCCCAGTTTCTATACGAAAGTGTTTTAAAATTGCGATTCAAGAAGAATTATTAAAAATTAATCATTTCAATTTTTAACACTTAATATTTCAAGAGAGTGTTATCATTAATAATAAAAATTAGTAACTTCTTTAGCAAACTTTAAGGTGAATGATTCTTCCCCTCTAAAAGTTGATTTTTGATCGATTTGGAAAAATCTAAATTAAATTGTCAAGAACAACAGAAAGATTAAATACTAGATTAAATATTGATGAACGAATATTAGATAGAAAAAAAAAGAGATAAATCCGGTGCATAAAAACAGAATTTTTTTCCACCTACTTTTAAAAACATGTTTCTGAGATGCTGGCATTTAAAGTTTTAAATTATACTCACACTACCTTTATATCAGTACTATTCTAAACAGCATAACAGAGCAATTCGGTCTATCTTGAATAAATTTACTTTCAAGACAAGGTAATATTAAAAAAAAGAAGATTCTTTTTTCAATGTTTACACTCCCTCGCCATATTATTAGACTAACTGTAAGATTCTATGTAAAATTATAATTATCAGGTGATACTAATACAGCTGTATTGTTTCTACTTGGATGAAACCAGTTTGCATTTGTTTACGTTTCTCTATCAATGGGTCAACATTATGCAATACGCTGAAAATAAATACAAATAGGAAGTCTATAAAAAATATCTTGAATAAACACCCATTACATGTATGTTAAAAGTATTGACTCGTGTAAATCATGTCATTGTTAAAACACGACAGTGCGTCTATTAATTTGATCTAATTATTATAATATACTAATATAATGCTTGATGTAATAAATATTCTATGTTGATATAATATATCGTCTAATTTATCCAACCGTCAAATTTATATTATCTATCATCTCATTTAACCCATTGATAGTTGAACGGTTTTTTCCAATGAGCTGCACAATCGATCTTGCCGATGAGCAGACCTAGTGTTTTCTCTTGAGGTGGTATCCACTCTTTCAGGACCACCACAATGGGTGTGATACCGTTAGTCATGTTAATTTAGACGTCTAGTTTCTGACACACTAGATGGCAGCACCGAGACTCTATTTGGATGCTAAAGTGCACTAGGAATTTACTTTTGCCGGAAATGCCAAGAGCCAATAAGGCACTCCAGGGATCTTTTGCATGCCGCATAATCATATGACATGGCCGCTGATGATTTTCTGTGTAAACAAGTGAAAAACCGGTTGTCACATAAAAGCAATAAAGCTGTATAGTATCACCTGATAAGTAAGATTTTACATAGAATCTTAGAGTGCGTCCAATAATTCGACCAGGGGGCTGTGTATATAATTAAAATTATTTTGTGCATTTTAGGTATTCTATGAGAAAACAGTCGTATTGGAAGCAGAGAAAAATTCCGTATGTCAAGCCAATTCCTTTTATTGGATCTCTTTACGAAAACATGATTACAGTAAGACATTTATACTTTTTTATACACGATTCAAATAAAATATTTCGTAGAATTTTTCTTGAAGAAAAACATTTTTGGCGACTTCAAAATCAACTATTTTTGTTCCGCATGAAACTGTGGGTAGAGTCGCATCGACAATATCAACCTTCATCGATTAAAAGGTACCCCAACACAGAGCATACCTTATATACTAGTGAGTTGGAATTGTATTGCTGTAGTGGTAAGCACACTACAGTACTCCCCCACCAGAATTATAGCTGTGATAGAATTCGATGAACGGATAGCTGATTCATTGCTGTTTTGTGAGAAGCCGGGAGAACTGTATTAAGATCACCGCACTTTTGAGTGCTGATCATGAGAGCTGTATTAGGTTCACGCTCTTGTGTTGTCTCTAGCAGTCGAGAGTATACTGTGCTCGTTGTGTGTGATCGTGATTGAGTAGCAACAGCGCAAGGAGGTGGATAATGTCGCAGTCACAGGTAGCAAGTCAGTTGTTCATAATGTGAATCATACATCGAAGTATGCGTGTTTTAAATTCGAAGTGGGCGCTACTGTCGAGATAGGCATGTTCACATCACGTCTGAAGGTCATCAGTGTGTGGAGAGTAGATATCAACAATGTCAACCTTCATCTATGAAAAAATACGCCCTACATAGATCTTGACTTTTAATAGGTGGTGGACCAGAGTCACTCCTTCATCCGTAATTCACGGTATGAGGCTGGGACTATTGGCATAGGCATAAAAGATCAGAATGTTGGCTGTGTTATGCTCTCTCTGGTTACTTCAGTTTCCGTTTTTAAAAGCGCTATATGTTGAGCCATCTCAGCTAGATTTGGCATGTGACATTCTTAGCGGCAATCATTGGTCGATTTTATAGCGTTGCCGTTGTAGTTGTAATGAGGCTTTTTATTGTCGCCTTGTAAGAGAAATATATGTATAGATTTTTTATAAAACAAATATTTCACTATTTGAAAAAGTATTGTGGCGTAACTACCACTACAAATATTAAATACCGAATCACTAGTATATAACACATGTTAACTCGATTATATTTTGAGGTACATTTTGATAGATGAAGGTTGACATAATTTAAGATTAAATCCCTTCAGTACAGTTCGAAGGACACATATTATGCCCCTACATCCATAAAAACTTTCCTACATTATTTTTGAATTGTCTTAAGACAAAGTTTGATAAAATGTTCCTAAAAAAATTGGGTTTACTTTTCGATTGTTGAATGATTTATGTAAAATCTTGACAGGAAGTGGGGGTATCTACTTTACGATTAATTTTCGAAAAATTATTAATGTAGCTTCTGTTAAGGGTATGTGATATTTTTATGTATTTTTTATAACAAAATGGTGATTTATTATTAAATAACGAGTTTTTTAACTATAAAAACGTAATTTATGCCCTAAGTTCTTCCGATACTTGTAGGAAATTTTATCTGGAAATGAAGCTGTATTGAACTGTACGATTACGTGTCCTAGTAATTCCTAAATCAAGCAAAAAATAACTCCTAAATCAGTGTAGGGTATACCGGGTCTCTGAACCTTAAAAAAAGCACTGATATCACTAGACCTAGAATATATTTCGGACCAAAGCGACTATGTGATTGTCAACATTCAGCAGTGGAAGTCAACGCAGTAACATATTTATTTCAATTTTCATTTCACGTATTACCTTTATTTGGCGTTTATTCAATTTTTTATCAATTAGTTATTTAATTTCTAATTAAAAATTATCATGGTGAATAAATTCTATTTTTTATTTTTAGCCTATAATGGAATTGGAATTGAAGAGACATTTTGCCCTGGGTTCTGTTTATGGGTAAAATCTTTTTTTCGTTATTCACATTCTCTTCATTACGAAGCAATTGATTTCTTTCTACTACCTGGCCATGTTATTAAACACATTAATATTGTTTTAAATAAAAAGAAATATATAATTTCTGAGTGCTGTATTTCATTTGATATTTATGATATTAAGTAACTCTGTTGAATTTGAAGTGAAAATTTGCTTTAATTATTTAGAGGTATATTGTTTAAAAAAAAGGTGACATGGTTGCTAGATTTTGAAATACTTTTTTTTGGCATTTCTGATTTCGACCTTTTTTACTTGCTTATTACTGTGCAGCATCATACGTTAGTGTTAGCATATTGTTCGAGAATAAGTACATTTCACAAATTATCATTTAGGTTTAAATTTAGATGTCGGTATTATAGTGCTAACAACGTAAGAAGGTGTTTTAGAACGATTTTTTTTTTCAAATGACAATTCTTACATTTTGAAATGACAGGTCTCCACATGACAATTCTTCTTTTAAACACAAATAATAAATCGGGTGGCAAATACACGTATCAATGGGTTAATATTGTAATGCAATACGTTAAATATAAATACAAATAGGAAGTATTTAAAAAATCTCTTGAATAAAAACCCATTACTTGTATGTTTAATTATAAAAGTATTGCCTATAAACTCGTGCAAAACATGTCATTATCAAAACACTACAAGTGCGTCTCATCATTTGGTCTCATTATTATAATATACCATTATAATACCAGGTGTAATAAATATTCTATAATATCGTCTCATTTATCCATTCGTCTAATTTATATTATATATCGTCTCTTTTAACCAACTGATAGACTAACGTAAAGAAGTGCAAACAGTCACATAAGAGCAATAAAGCTGTATAGTATGACCTGATAATTAAGATTTTACATCGAATAATATGGCCAGGGACTGTAGTCTTCGTCAGATGAGGAGAGTTCTTTTCATAGTTTAGTGTTTCATTTTTTTTGATATGCATATAACTTTATTTCAAAAAATCGCTCAAAAAATGGTAATATTCAATGATTTTTCATATATTGTTTTTAGTAAACCTTCAATGATATTATTTTTCAGACATTATGAGGCAAATCGGCCTCTCATTTCAATCGCCGATCCTCAACTATTGCGGGACATTTTCGTCAAAGACTTTGTACACTTCGTCAACCGAAGAGTAAGTTTCATTTTGTTTTGACTGAAATGCTCATTCACAAAGCCTCTCCTATAACCTTTTTTCGAAAAGCAAATCACAATGAAAAAAATAAATAAATAAATAAGATAAAGGGGGCATTCACAATGCTGTAACAAAGCTATAAGTAATCTCTGCCTATTTCACATTTCGCAAAATAATACAAAATGTTTATAATAAAAACAGCTGTTCCAACACTATATTTGGTGCTATATTTTTCTGTTCCATTAATATTTTCATGTCTCAATATTTTTAACATTTCATATTAGAACTTATGTCAATTTGTAGATGGCCGCCAAATAATAGTTAAAAGCTTTAAAAAATTAAGTTTTAATTATAAAATTAAACCGCAAAAAATTAAAACAAATAATCAAAAACTTTATCAACAATCAAACAATTAAATATGATAAACAAAAGCATATTGCCTCGTTTTTTCTTTTACTTAAAACACTAAACAGTTTCTTTCAAGTTGAACTTTTCGTGATACAAATGATCTGATTCTAAATAATATTAATTTTTGAAGGATTTTTGTTATAAATTTATGTTTAAAAAATTTTTATTTCGAGTTTCTAATGATGTTAATTTTTTTTTCTCAAGCCGTTTAAATCGGGTGATAAAATATCGGATAAAATGATCTCAATTCTCGAAGGAGATGAATGGAAGAAAGTTCGAAGCATCATATCCCCAACATTCTCTACTGGAAAGCTAAAAAGGGTGAGTCATTTTAAAAATATAGTCAATCTCAACATTTTTTATGCATTGGTTTTGACAAGCTATTACAGAATTCTAGTTTCTTTTCTTTTTTTTTAAAGCAAAATTATAAAAATCGACAGCACTTAAACCTTTCAAAATAAAGGGGTCGTTTTTTATTATTAGAAGAAATACTCTTATAGATACTTTTCTTTGCTAAAATCGTCTAAATTTTTTTTCTCTTATTTTTTTTTAAATCGAAATATCGAACAATTATGGGATTCATAGTTTTGAGTAAGTAATTGAAAACTACAATATTGGTCTAAGAGTTCCCTTGTCTTCTGGATTGGGAACAAAATTACAAGGCTACGGAGTTGAACGTTAGTAGTCTTAAACCCAACAATTGGGTGTGGCTGTTCAACGACTGTTATAAAACGATCAGCTGGGAGCCGGGATGGCTCAGGGGATAGAGCGTTAGCCTTCCAATGAGGTGAACCGGATTCGAATCCCAGCGATGGCTGGTCGATATGAATTCTGCATCAGTCTAGCACCCACCACAGCGCTGACGTACAATATCCTCAGTGGTACACGGATCATGCGTTAAAGTCCGCTTGCCGTTAGGATAACCATGGGAGTTTTCGTGGTTCTCTTCTCCATTAAACGCAAATGTCGTTTAGTTTCAACAAAAATTCCTGCAAGGAAGGCAAATTTCTCCCAATACTTGATCCAGGAGTCCCCATGTCTTCTGAATTGGGTTCAAAATTACAAGGCTACAGTCGTAACCCCAATATGAGTTGACTCTTCAACTACGGTAATAAAATAAAATAAAATAAAATTGCAAAACCTTGCAAAACCTTTTGTAGTACCTGAAACGTGAGTTTTTTTACAAATTTTAATTTCTTCTTTGATCACACATCAGAATAAGAAAATTGTTCATTTACCACTGGAGTGTAATAATCAAATGTTGTTCTACGCTATTTATTAAATAATAAGGAAAATAACACGCAGCTAGCTAGCAAACATTTGTTAATCGGAAAAAACAATGAATAAATTTTTAAAAAAAGCAAGTAATTTAAATAAAAGTAACAGACGATAATTTTAATAAGGAATTTATCCAAAAATATTTCGACGTACGATGACTTTTGCGATATAAAATTTTTATTGCTTTTTTATTATTGATTTCTTGAAAATAAAGTTTAACTATGTTTTTTAAAATACTTCATACAGTTTTGTTAAGAATACATTATAGTTATTACTATTTAATACCCATTCTGAAATACTCATTTTAATTATTGTATAGTATTAATATTTATCCTAAATTTATATATATCGTAATATTAATATCTATAGTAATTGGGTACTTACACTTCATGAAGAAGACCTTTAAACACATGTGACCTATGACGTTAGCGACAGCTAATCTTTATCAGCAAAATGGCGCATTAAAGTAGAGTTCTTTACATGATTTAGAATGTTCATTAACGATAAGTCCATTAAATACAAAGCTGTATCACACATCGAATTAGCTGAAATATAATTCAGTCTTGTCTACTTCTTTTACTTATATTTATTATATGTCTATGTATTTTATCGCAACCGTGACATATTTTTGTTTTGTATACCTTCGATGCATCATTAGTTTGTTTATCTTTCACACGGAATAGTGCCTGTCTTTGTGTGAAATCTTTGCGTAAATACATACATAGTGAAAGAATAGAAATCTTTGAGAAAGAATCTTTCTGAAAGAATTTAGAAAGTGTCACTTAAGAGAATTGATATTTGACGGGGTTAGCTTAGGAGAAATAGATTGAAAAAAACAGTTGTTAACATAAACAATTGCCACGTTCTAACAACCAATCAGGATCGAGATACCTACACTATAGTTTGTCTACTGTAAGAACTCCGCCCGCCACAAAGTCTGAGGTGGTCTGGTGCTATGGAAACAAGAAAGGCGCATTTTAGAGAGGATAGCTTCACTCTGGGACTAACACAATAGACCGCAGAAATTTCCTTTCTCTCACCGACCCGAGCGGAAACCACTCCAAAACAGTGACCTCGTACCCCTACTTGAAATAGTCATACCTCGTTACCATGGTCACCGCCACTGGTCCAGACGAACGTCTGGGGGAGTTCTTATTTTGAACAAACTATATGCAGCTTACAGATATTCCATTGTACGAACAGTTTCGGTGGCCCCTGTACATATTTTCGTAACAAAACATTTTTCCGATTTATTTAAAAAGCTCTTTGATATATTCCTGGGCCACATCTTTGATCGACTGTTTTTTTTTTCCATTTCTTTTTTTTTTTTTTGCAATGAAGGCATGTTTTTAAAAAATAGTTTGATTTGTAAATTACAATCGTGCTAAAAACCTCAATATTTTTACATTATCCTTTGCTTTGAGCTAAGTTTTTCGTTTTTATTATTATTATTATTATAATTATTTCTATAAAAATTCGATATAATGAAATGCATGATAATAATTGTATCTAGGGTTATTAGAGAGAGTGACTTCTTTAGAAATATTTGAAAATAGAATGCATCCAATTTACTATTTCAAACAACAGTTATTTTATGTTTTTATTTTTTAACCAACGTAGAACTGTCGACCCGTTTTCCGATATGCGACTATGAATGTTCAATGCCGAATTTTTGAAGAAACTTACAAACGTTACACGGAAAGAGAAACCACAGATGGCAACGGAAACCTTGATCCAATTATGATATGTCTGTGCGAGTGAAGAACAAAATTCGTTTAGAAGCCAGTTCGAACCTAGGTCACCTGAATGGGAGGTCACCGCAAACAACAATCCCTGAAACGGGGTACAAAAATAATCAATTCAAATGGGACAAAAAGATTATAAATGCGAATTGTGATTTATTATATTTTTTAAACTTTATGATGTGACGTTTAGGTGATGAGCATTTTTAAAGACTGTTCAAAGACTTTGATTCAAAACTTCAGAATTGCTGCTCAAAAGAATGAACCCGTCAATGCAAAAAGGTATGCATTCTTTCTTTGTTGGATTTTCCGCTTCTTATACAGTCCCTGGCCATATTATTAGAAGCACTTTCAGATTCTATGTAAAATCTTAATTATCAGGTGATACTCTATACAGCTTTATTGTATTTATGTGACTGTTTGCACTTGTTTACGTTCGTGTATCAAGGGTTTAATATTGTAATGCAATACGCTAAACATAAAAACAAATAGGAAGTATATAAAAATTCCCCTGAATAATAACCCATTACATGTATGTTTAAATATAAAAATATTGCCAATAAACACGTGCAAAACATGTCATTATTAAAAAACTGCAGTGGGTCTAATTATTTGATCTAATTATTACAATAGATTAATATAATACCTGGTGCAATAAATATTCTATATTTATGTAATATATCGTCTGATTTATCCAACCGTCAAATTTATATTATATAAGGTCTCATTTAACCCATCGATACAGTAACGTAAACAAGTGCAAACAGTCTCGTAAAAACAATAAAGCTGTATAGTATCACGTGATAATTAAGATTTCACATATAATCTTATAGTGCATCTAATTATATGATCTAATTATTACAATAGATTAATATAATACCTGGTGCAATAAACATTCTATATTTATGTAATATATCGTCTGATTTATCCTATCGTCAAATTTATATGATATATCGTCTCATTTAACCCATTGATACAGTAACGTAAACAAGTGCAAACAGTCTCGTAAGAACAATAAAGCTGTATAGTATCACGTGATAATTAAGATTTCACGTAGAATATTATAGTGCATCTAATTATTTGATCTAATTATTACAATAGATTAATATAATACCTGGTGCAATAAACATTCTATATTTATGTAATATATCGTCTGATTTATCCTATCGTCAAATTTATATGATATATCGTCTCATTTAACCCATTGATACAGTAACGTAAACAAGTGCAAACAGTCTCGTAAAAACAATAAAGCTGTATAGTATCACGTGATAATTAAGATTTCACATATAATCTTATAGTGCATCTAATTATATGATCTAATTATTACAATAGATTAATATAATACCTGGTGCAATAAACATTCTATATTTATGTAATATATCGTCTGATTTATCCTATCGTCAAATTTATATGATATATCGTCTCATTTAACCCATTGATACAGTAACGTAAACAAGTGCAAACAGTCTCGTAAAAACAATAAAGCTGTATAGTATCACGTGATAATTAAGATTTCACATATAATCTTATAGTGCATCTAATTATATGATCTAATTATTACAATAGATTAATATAATACCTGGTGCAATAAACATTCTATATTTATGTAATATATCGTCTGATTTATCCTATCGTCAAATTTATATGATATATCGTCTCATTTAACCCATTGATACAGTAACGTAAACAAGTGCAAACAGACGCGTAAAAACAACAAAACTGTAATAGTATCACCTGATAATTAAGATTTCACATAGAATCTTATAGTGCGTCGAATAATTTGGCCATGAACGGTATGAGGGGATGATGTCATGAAGAAATTGTATTCTATTTCTCTGTTGTTGGATTCTCTTTTAGGTTTTTTGGTGCATTTACGATGGACGTGATTGCGAGCTCCGCTTTTTCTACCAAGATCGATTCACATAATGATCCGGAAAACGAATTCGTTCAGGCAGCCAGGAGAGCTTTCACACCGAAATTCAACTGGAGATTGATCTTATTTCGTATGTTTCTTTTCAATTCTTTTTTAATCATTTATTCGGATCTAGATGGAACCTTTCATTTTTTTTCTTTCTTTTTTTTTTTGATAGTGATATCTCCGAAGATTTTGAAACTGTTGAACATCTCTTTAGCAGATCCCTCCGTCAATGGATTTTTCAGCAACGTTACTACACAGATAATAGAACAAAGGAAAAGGACAAAACAGGTAAGAAATAGAACATATTATATAAATGAATATGTTTATAGTAGTAGTTGTAGGGTGTCGAGTCAATTTCAGAGCCTGACCAGGGCAGGGGCATACGGGGCAGTTGCCCCGGGTCCCCACATCAGACGGAGCCCGGCAATCAAATAGAAAGTTTATTTTATGTTTCCTTTTTTTTTAAACAAAATATCAGTACAGTGTAAAATCCGTCAGTTTTACGAGAGCTTCTTCGTTAATCTATGGTATGAACTCAATCTATATTTCGACCATGGCTTTCTAGGGTGAAATTCAGATAAATTTTCGCAATGACGATGAACCCACTTGGCCAATCAAAAGCCTGTATTTTTACATATCGCAAAATGCGATAGTTTTACAAAAATAAAGGCTTTTGATTGACTGAAGTAAGTCATTGTCATTGCAAAAATCTAGCTGCATTCCGCCCTAATGTTAACAAGGATATGAAATTTTCGCAGCTACACGACAAAGTTAAGAATGAGAAAGCTGTATTCAGGATGATAGACATAAAATTGTCAGAAAATCAATAAAATGGACAGACGATATTTCATCCAACCATTGGAGGGGGGAGCTATTTTAGGTTGTAGTCAATTTTCTTGCTATATATGTATAATGAGGTGAAAAATTTAAATACCTCCATAAAATCTTCATTACTGAATTAGTGAAACTGAGGGGGCCCCCAAAGAAGTTTTTGCCCCTAGCCCAAATTAAGCTAAGCCGGGCCCTGGTCAATATGTGGCGTACAATTCGTCGCACACAATTCATCAGGAGGCAGTTCGGCGAAAGCATAATTCGTTGCGATGACCATTCGTTGTGGGAGCAATTCGTCGTGAGCGCAATTCGTTACGGGCACAATTCGTGGGATTCCAAATTCAATGCGAACACAATTCATCGGAGACATCACTCGTCGTAGCGAAAATCTATTGAGAGCACAATTTCTTGCGATTTCGATTACATATATCTATTTGCGAAGACAAAACTCTCGCATTTTCTACGAAACCTAACTAAATATTTATTGAGTAGCCCTTCAAAAATGATGGTAGCACCTCAGAGGGTGGAGATTTGAACGGACACCACTGCTTGATTCATTGCTGTTTTGTGAGAAGATCATTGTACTTCTTGAGTGCTGGTCGTGAGAGCTGTATTAAGTTCACTGTCGTGGTGGCTCCTGTGCTTCCTTTAGCAGTCGAGTGAATACGTTGTTCAGTGTGCGTGTTCGAGACTGAGCAGCAACAGCGTGAGGAGGTGGATAATGTCGCAGTCACAGGTAGCAAGCCAAATGTTCAATGTGTACTATCCATCGTAGTATGTGTGTTCAGATCGAAATGGGCGTTACTGTCAAAATAGGCGTGTTTATATCAAAGTGGGAGTTTCTGTCAAGGTAGGCATGTTCATATCACGTCCGAGTCACCAATTTCTGGAGATCTGTGATCGACCCTTCATCTATGAAAAGGTACCCCACCATAGAATCGAATTAACATGTCCAATACTCTAGTGAATTGGAATTTTGTAGTGGTAGATACACTACAGACTTATTGTAAAGGTCTTCGACTCTTGAGAAACATTTATCTTAGATTGTGTGTTTCTTGGGAAGGACTTTTAGCCTGCCTAAACGGTTGGGAACATTATTTACCATAGTATCTCATATTTAGAGAATCTCTCAACAACAAAGTACGTTTTCACTTTGTAGCATCATATATACTCATTCATTGTCATCCTTAAAATCAGACCATTCGGATAGAAAAACGACTTTATTTTATGCATTATTTTGTGTCAATTGAAATGTTGTTTTTTTACAGAAAAGGAACGATTTCCTTCAGTTGCTGATAGATGCTGCAGAAGAAGAAAATGATGATATGGGACCGAACTATCAAAATGTTTTCACAAATGACGACTCACACAAAAGTAAATATGAATTGTCTCTACTTTTAAGAACTGCTTTTAAGTAGGCATCATTCAATGAGGCGATCCTTCCCTCAGAAGAAAGTTTTTTTTTAACGACAAGAGGGTGATTGAATCATTACAAATTTTTGCATTCGCAAATGATGTGGGCTTAACGCCTAGAACAGAAAAGTGTCTAATAAAAACATATAAAGATATCGAAAAGTAGGCAAACATTGTGGGGCTTTTATCACAGAGGGAAAATACTAAGTTTTTTTTTTCGTTGCAAAACTTTCTTTTTACCATTTTGCTTAACGTGTTCTAAATGCCTTCACAGAACAATTTAGATTTTCGTCCCCTGCAAAAATCTGCAAAGTCGTCCAGAAGATCGCAGCGCATGATGATTTGCCACCCCCCGAAAACCCTTTAGCTTGATTCTATTTTTGCTGTGAAATACGTTAGAAAATGTATTTATCTCTCTTATCTTTTAGATCTGTTTCGATGTAAGTGACACTTATTTGAACTTTAAAAATTAAAGAGTCCTCCTTCAAATAGATTACAGAGCATCCTATCTCAGCCTCGCACATCTTTAATAACGAAATCATTGTATATTAGGCGATGTTACTTCTTTTCACCATCAGATTATTAGTGTCAGATTATTTTGAAGTTTACAATACTTTTTAAACGGTAAAAAATGTTAATAGCAATGGCGACCTCACTTATATTTACTGATAGATAGGATCATCTGATAAGAACATGAAGTTAGCAGAAAGATGGTAAAAGTTCATCGAACAGGTAGGTACTTTATTTATATGCCACTAGAGCTGCACAATGGGCTATTGGAGAGGGTCTGAGAAACATCCCTGAGGATGATCCGAAGACATACCATTTTGTTCCTCTACAGAGGGGATGGCTCCCTTGGTTTGGTAGCCCGACGACCTGCACGCGAAGTCTAGCTCTTTACGGTAGAACAGTTTAACAAGAACTGATACCGGTCACTACGCAGGCTGATCAAAGTGGTCACCCACTCGCTTACTGACAATCTCCAGTGACTTACTTGGAGCTGTTGTCTTTCACAACGCGGGTAAGTGAAAGAATTCTATTTCAACAGATATTCATTTCTTGTTCTAGGTCTTACAATGAATGAGGTGATTGCGCAATGCATTATTTTCTTTTTGGCTGGTTATGACACGACTGCCTCCGCCCTCTCCTTCTCCTCCTATTTACTGGCCATCCATCAAGAAGTGCAAGAGAAGGCCCGTCAGGAAATCATCTACTTCTTAGACAATGATGTGAGTTGCTATTTTGCACATCCTAAGTCAAAATTCCATCAAAAAATAATTTTCATGACTTATGTTGGTGTCAGTGCGATTCATGATGGTCCAACATTATTTCATGATCACCATCATCCAACATTTTCCATTACGTGTTCATGGTTTTTGATATGCCAACAAACTTCTATCCAGTGAGGGAAAATGCTACTTTAATACTGTGATGGTTAACCATCAAGAGAAGTTTGACTCTCACGGACCAACAATCCACGATGATCCTTGATGGTTCCAACAATAAATACGTTTCCATGATGGTTTAGTGGGAATTCTTGTGGGTTCTCAGGAGTCAAAACAACTTTTTTTATGTTGGACCATCATATTTCAGTCTGAATTCCTAGATTGGGATTATGATCATTCCATCATTTGATTTTTAAGAGAGTATGATGGAATATCGTGATGTTTCAACATGAACATTAAACCATCAAAACAAGTTGTTGGACCATCATAAATCAGTCCTACATTGGGGCGATGGTGACAATAAAGAAAATATAATGGTTCATGATGGAATTATTGATGGTTACCATCAGGAGGTTCATCAATGAAGAACCATCAAAAATTTTGACTTGGGATGGAAAAACTTTTCGGCTGTTCATGAACTACGTATACCGATTTTTAAGACCATCTATTGAGTGGAATAAGCATTTTTTCTTGTTTACTTCTTCTATCTCAGTCTCCCATCCCTAAATTTTTTGTACGCAAGACGAAGAGTAATAAGAAATAAAAGTTAACACAATTTTTGTTTCTACATATTGTTTAATCATTTTTGTGCTTCTTTTTATGGGTCATTTATTTTCATAATGTGTCATAAAAGGGAGCAGTTCGGAAACATTAGTTAAAATCGTTTACAGTACGGATACTCCCGGTTATAGTGAATCGAAATTTCTGTCCCAATGAAGGTTTACTATAACAGGGTTTAACTGTATAATAAATGACGAACAAAAAATTGTCTGCCTCCCAATCATGACTTTTTCCGTCGCACCCCGTATTATCATTTTTTTAAAAATAATTATGATGAACCTTTCTGATGAACAAATTACTTGAAGTCTGATTCTTAATGTAGAAAAAAACCTTGGAAATGCTTCTTTACATTATTAACACCAACATTTTTTAAAAATTGAAAAAGTGTTTAAATGTCACAGTTTCCTAATTTTGCTCTATGGATGTATTGTTCTGAACTGCTAGGGAAAGCTGTTATGGTTTATATATAAATTGCTCCTTTAAAGTTACAGTGAACTCTTAATAAATTTTTTTTAAAAACTGTTGCATTGCTGTAACTTGCAGGGATTGTTTACATTTAGATAGAAAATGCTATAACATGAAAAATTTAAAATTTAAATAAGCTCCTTGCTCTAAATTTTCCCTTAAATTTGAAGATTATTCGTTAATTTCAACTCTTTTTACATTTCTCTTCAAATTGTTGGGAAAAAATTTACACATTTTTCTACTAATGTCAATACAGAGGAGAAAAAAAATCAAGTTTCGGCAATAAAATAAAAAAAATTAAAATCGTCCATCTATGAACGTTTTGGAACACTGAAATGACTATAAAATATGTTGTGGCACCTTATTTTGAAATTTTTTTGCTTCAAGTTTTTGTTCTCATTTATCTAGGGAGTGTGTCAAAAACGTTTCATGTAATAATCATCAAAATAACAGCGCATGCAACTGCTTCAATTTCCAGTTAGTTGCAAAATTTTTGTTTTGAGAAACACTACACAAAACTCTCACAATAAAAATTTTTTGTAATGAAAAAGCAAAATAACGCTAATATTGTCAAATGTTTTACAAATTCTTATGATTTTAATGATAATTAATATGCTTTTTTACATCATTTAATTAATATAAAATGGTCGAAATAAGAATTTTCGAGTGATTTCCACGATTTTGGGTGTTCACTGTAGTCTTAAGTATTAGTCATAACACATTCTGCCTGTATAATGACATATTTTTTTAAATAAATCATAGGGTGTCTTAACTTATGAATCTCTGAACAAGATGAAATATTTGGATAATATCATATCAGAAACCCTAAGAATATATCCTCCAGCTGTTAGGTAAGTAATTACAATAAAAACTTTGACTTTATATGCTACCTCAAATGACTTTCACGGACTCAATGCTTCGAAGAATATAATTAATCAGTTCAGATGGTATTTTAACTTAATATTTTTTAAGCTTTAAAAAATTTAAATTTCAACTTAGAGCTTGCGTATTATGTTTTGTTTTAGTTCCTTGTATTTATTAATAAAATGAAAAAATGTGTTGATTTTTTGCATTTTTTTTTTCAAAAAAATTTGTAAGGGGTTAAGTTATGAAATAAATTCTGGTTAAGTTATTGGTTAAGTTATGAAATAAGAAACGAAAAGTTTTTTATTTAAATGAGCACAATGCAGGCCGCAATCTGGGAAATAAGGTCCCTGTAGATTGCTCAGGCGACGCCCGGTAGCTGAGCGGTAGCGCTCCGTGCTGTTGTGCCACAGGTCCCTGGTTCGATTCTGGGGCCGGGCAAGGTTGACTCAGCCTTTCATCCCATCAGTGCGTCGATAAATGAGTACCAAGCATGCTTGGGAACTAAACACTGGGTGTTCCGCGTTCGGCTGACCACCTGACCGGAACATCTGCTCCTGCACCCCAGAGCCCAAGGTCAAGAGAACTGAGATGGGGACAGTAGACCTTGGCCCTCTATGGGCTGTCGTGCCGCTGAGTTTAGTTCTAGTTTGCTCAGGCGAGCAATTTAAAATTTACCCTTAATTTTTCCTATTGCGTATTTTGCCATAGCTTGAAAACTTTTGAGACGAATCCAAGAAAATGTTCACACAATTATAAAATTCGTTTAGCCAAAGATAATTCCAAGAACAAAATAATTCCTGGTAATTACTTATTATTTTCGTTTATTTCATTTAATAAGAGTCAACAAGATTTTGAGTCGTAAGGTAAACAATTTTTTAAGAAACATAAATATAACTTTAAATAATGTAACTTGGCAAAATTTGAGCCAAATCGGTCAAATAATTTTTGAGAAATCGAATTTTAGATATAGGTCTTCTCTAAAATTTGATTTCTCAGACACGATTCGACCGATTTTGTTCAAATTTTGCATTTTGCCACATAAAACTACATTATTTAAACTGATTTAAAAAATTTTTATATTTTACAATTCAAACTTTTTAAACTATTTTTAAATAAAATAATAAATATTTAATAAAAATTATTTTTTGCATGATATTATCTTTGGGCAAACGAATTTTATAATTGCGTGGAAAAGTTTTTCAATTCTCTGAAAAAGCTCTTGAGATATGAAGTATGCAAAAAGTAAAATTAACATTACGGGTTTCAACCTTTAGACCACCCTTATGACCAAACTATTGGGACTCCATTTCCCTGATTTTAGGACCGAATCCGTTTCAAAAAAAGGTATGTTTATTCAGAGAATGTACGTTTTTGTATCTGATTTCGCAACTCAAAATATCGTCTGTACTAATTAGCATATTTGAAGTCCCTCCCCTTAAGATTGAGGCTTATAGTACGTGAAAATCCGATCAAAAAATCAAAAGTTATTTAGGGTATTTCGTTTTTCTCTTTTGTGCACATAAGTGTTAACAACATTTAATAACGATCCACTTGAAAATATTTAGAGCAGGTTCCTAATGAAATGATCAAAGTTCGAATCTCAGTGATTTTAGAGAAATATCGTAAAGAAGTTATAATCTGAAAAAATAGTTTTATCCACGGGTCAGAAAACGAATTCTGCTTAACCATAAAGAATTTCGATCATTTAATTTATGGACTCCTTAACCCCTTAACCATCGGTTAAGTTTCAAGAAAACGGTCATAAAAGTGTCTATTTTGCCAAATACACGTATTTGATTAGTGCTGACATCTAGTTTGAAATAAACTAACTATCTACAATTGCCTTAAAATATCCTGGCACTGCCATCTGGTGTGTAAAATGAGAAATAAAATGTTTTCTGGGCAAAAGAAATTAATTATTTTGTTCTTATTGGCGCGTTACTTCTGAACACTGCAGCTCGAAAATTTCACGGGAGCGAGAAATAGAGGGCGAAATCTGATCCCGTCATTTTCATGGAAGCGAGAAGGAAGGGGTTAAACGGCTTAAAAAGAACAGCGGTCCACGCAATATCCAGGAAAGCAGAGTGTCATTGATAAAATACTGGATGGAAAAAACTTTTGACCTAATGGTCGGATTTTCACGTACTCAATCTTATTGGTTAGAGGAGATGACCTCAAGTATTCTAATTAATTATTGAAGGCGATATTTTAAGTTACTATAGATGTTCGACTGAATGTAAACAATAACAAGCTTCCTGAAACCGGAAGAAACTTCCGGTGTATCCCTCCGCTTAAGTTATGTTTACGAGGTGAGGTGTGAACAGGCTTAATATTCTAGGAAGTTTTATGCTCAGCTCTTTTTGATGCCTCTCAGATGGATGAGAATTAAATTCATGCTCTATTCTACAAACTCTATCAGAAGCATGCTCGATAAAAATAATAAATGCGTAGAAATATGAATCAATAATTCTCAGAACTAAAAAGAGCTAAGAATGAAAGTTTTAAAGAACTAGAATTAAAAGCTTTACTTAAAAACGAATACTGATAATCACTTAAAAACCACAACAAAGTATAGAAACAATAATGATGAAAATGATTATTTTTATCGTCTGTTTCTAAACATTTTCAAAAATATAAATAATGACTGAGGTTCATGAAAAATTTTACTGTCTCTGAATAGAAAGATAGAACAGAAGGAGAAATAACAAAACTATTTTTTTTTTCATGTTGTTTCTCAGAAAATTCTTCATATTATTCTTACCACAGATTCTGTGTTGTCATTTAGCAAAACAAACTACAGTGGCGGACGCAAAACCAGAGTATCAAAATAAGTCCTCTCTTGACTGTAAACAACGAGATTTCACCAAATTTACCCGCCCTTCCTAACTTTACATCATAAGATATTTGAAAACCCTCAAAACTATTATTACCCATCAACAAAATGGGTCTTGTTTTGGATTGAATGGCGTCCACACACTTTTCAACTGTGTTCGAGAGTAATAGTAAACAGTGCGCATGCGCTGCTATGGCGATCACTGCTGTTTTTCTTTTTATTGTTCACTAGCAGTCATTTTTATTGTATTTACATAATAATAATTTTAAGTATTTCTTAAATTCTTTTTATTATTAACGTACAATGATTGTCTTGATGGTGATTTTAATATAAATATGAATTAAGAAGGAAAGAAGGAAAAGTATTGTTGTGAAACACGTACATAGGCAAGGATATGAAATCAAACATCAATGGAGACAGTTTTTGCAACCCATGATCTGAAATGTTTAACGGAGTCCAATCCAGAAAAGAAAAAGCGTTTGATCGTGATGAAGCAATCGCAACTTTTTTTTTTAAATTTCCGAACTTTCTAAGTTGACAAATAGTAATTTGAAACATTCTTTATCTTCTTCTTGTTTTTAGAACTGAACGGAAAGTTGAATCTGAATACGAATTGGGTGACACTGGCATCATTCTGGAAAAAGATATGATTGTCACAGTTCCAATATACGCCCTGCATCATGATCCTAAGTATTTTCCGGATCCTGAGAAATTTGATCCAGACAGGTAATCCTCATTTGAATAGCTTGTTTTTAAACTCTAACACGGTACTGGGGAAGACTCAACATGTTTCTCGTAAATTGGAAGGTTCTCCAGAAGGTGAAGAACATGTTCCCGACTCAACATGCTTGCAGAGAATTATGCCATTAAGAATTAGTCCGGAGAATTAAATTTGAAGGAGGAAAGCTGCAAAAAAAAGTTGTCCTTTCCATATGGGCAATAAAATGTTATACAGGGCTCCCACAGTACTTGTACAACCTTGAAAGTCCTTGAAGTTTGTCCGAAAAAATTAGGGCTCCAAGAAGCCCTTGAGTTCTGCTATAGAGTCCTTCCGGGTAATTTTCGGAATAATATTTCCTACAAAACAAGCATGAAAATAGAAATTTCAATCACTCTCACTTCGTTTCCCAGTTATCTTTATTAATGAAACTGGAACAGCTAAGGTCAGCTGAGTCTATCAAATTTTTTGTCTGGTCTAAATTTAGAAAAGACTCTTATCCTTATTTACCCCTCTCATATGATTGTATAACAAATACAAGATGGATATGGGAACTCAAATATTGACAAGAAAACATTAAACGAAACCTTGTCTATTATTAGTCTCGTTTTAACCACGTGTAGCATGCTATCATTTTAAAGCATGTGCGATTTTTTGAAACTTTTCATTTTATTTGCTAATGTGTCAAAATAAAAAGTTCCTTTCTAATATGTAGAAAATGGAAGGGACTTACCTCAATTCCGATATTTTTTCCTTCTTCACTGAATTCAAAATCCGGTAAATTCGGATATATGCAATTCATAATGCCACCAAATATGAAATGATAAAGAAATTTGCTCTAACGCAGTTTTCGAAAAGCTCCAATGAGTAAAATCTTAAAGGAGAAATGGGAATACATATTTTTTCCCTTCCTACGTAGGTTCTTGAAAATTTCGATTTCAGGTCCTTAAAAGTCGTTGAAAAGTCCTTAATTTTTTTTTTTTTTTTTGAAAATTGAGTGGGAGCCTTGTTATAGAGCATTCAGGGTTTCGTAAAAAGTTTTGTCTAAAGACCCCCTAATATTTACGAACATTTCGTGGGAGCCTAAATGAATTGCACAAATCCGACACAAGATTGAGTGAAACTGTTTGTCTCATCATTTGTAATATCCTGTTGCAGTTTTCGATAATTTGCCTTAATTTTAAGAATAGAACAATGAGAGAATTTAAAATGAGCAACAATCATGATAAGAATAAACTAAATTTCATTCGAGAATTCAAGTATTGACCCTCTAACAGAGTAATAGGAAGTGTGTTTAATTTTAATCCTATCGTTATTCTATTAGCAAATCCTGGCAAAATAGTCGATATCGCAGGAAGAAGCATATATGTTTTCCTTAATATCTATTTTTATTTACATTGTGTAAAAAAATATTTGTTAATTTGTTATATTAGAAATATAAAAATCTACTACTTTAGGAAACCGTGAATACCTTCTTTAAAATGTGTTAAATGATGATTCTTACCATTTATATACGGTAAGAACTCCCCTCGCCATAAAATCTGAGGCCACCTGTTGCTATGAAAACAGGAATAGCGCATTTCAGAGAGGGTAACTTCTCTCTTCACTCTAGAGCTAACACAATAAATCGAAGAAAACGATTCATTTTCTCTCGCCAAACCCGAGCCAAATCCTGTCTTAAACAGTGACCCCAACACCCCTACTCTAAATAGTTATACCTCGTTACCATAGTTACCGACACGGGTACAGACGAATGACTAGGGGAGTTCTTACTTTAGACTAACTATAGAAATCGCTTTGAGAACGATTCTTTTAATTCATTTTTAGATTCAGCCCTGAGGAACGAAAGAAGAGAGATTCCTATTCATATCTTCCCTTCGGACATGGACCCAGAAATTGCATTGGCATGAGGTTCGCTCTCATGGAAATAAAAGTGTGCCTCGTTTATATCATCAGCTCTTTCAACATCAACACCTGCCATCACACAAAAGTATGCTTTTCTTCATTATTAACTCTGAGGAACTGCAATTATTAACAGATGGAATGTATAGTTCTTTTACCAGGCGCTTGGGCCTCACCTCTTTCGACGAAGAGTTCATTTCAGCGCGGGAGTAAGAAGAGAAACGTCTCCGCGCTTTCAACCGAGACAACCCGCGCGCCAAACACAAACAGTGAATTCTTTTTCAGTCACTTATTTCGCTTTATCATCTGCTATTGTTACTCTAGCTAATTAAATATATTTTAAATTTAAAAACTGCTGTTTTCCCAGCAAATTGTTTCATAAAGGACAAACTATTCACTCAAAAGAGAGAAATATCATATTTATGAAATATTTAATGTTAAAAAAAGGCACATCTAAGTTTGCGAAATAAATATTTTCGCCGTACGATCGCCAAATAGCAATTCAGGATTGCTCACAATCTTCTTCCAATAATAGCGAAATAGTATCGTCGCGTATCACGCGATGAAGGTGGAGCCGCATGTAAACTCTCTTTACACACATAGTATCCCCAAGTGATTTTGCTCACGCTGATTGGCTTTCTCGGCAACGCCATCTGTGACGTATGGCTACTTCATTCTGCCGTGCTTGTTATTTTCAGCATAGAGTGATTTCTACACTCCAGCTTTTGTGTACAAACTTGAAATGTTAGTTTTTTTAACAGAGAAACTGCCTTCTTCATTTAAAAATGAAATAAAAAATATTTCCTCAAATACCATTACCCTTAGAACAATGTTCCAAATTTAGACGATTGCAACAAGTGGTTAATGGAATTTGGGGAACTTACCAATACGAAATGGAATTCTAGAACTTCCAAACTTCATGGACAAAGATTTGTTTGTAGGTAAATAACTAGTTTAGTTATTTTAAGAAAAATTTTGTATTTAATTTTTATGGGAAATGCTTTTTTCGCTAAATTTATCATTATTACATGCATGAATTCTTATGAAGCTAATATCCCTCTAATTTATTGAATAACATTGAAATCGGATTCAATTGCCTTGCTTAATTCCTATACTCACTACAAAATGAAAACTGAGTAGTTTTCACTTGATATTTATTTAATTAAATTAATGTTCATCGAATTAAATTAATATTTGGTTTATTTCTTGTGGATTACTAAAATTAAATTATAAAATTTTTAATTTAATATTTTTTAGTGGTGCCATCTATTATTATAAATTAAAACTAAGACATCTGCATTATGCCTACCTATTTATAACTTATTTTTAATGTTTTTTTTATTTTTTTTTAATTTGTTAAATGTTTTATAAACCGAAAAACTATTAATTGACATCTAAGAAATCAAGCAATTGTCTTTTAAGATGCTTATTTTAATAATTTTTGATTGCATAATTCCCATCAAAATAAAAGTTAGTGATTATGAATTGTCCATTAAATTAATACCATGAGTAATTAAAGAATAAATTTACAAAAAATTCCCCCTTTTAATTCTAGTGCATTTCTATTGGATTGTAAATATATTTTTATTATTTAATTGCTGGAAATTATTTGTTTGTCACCACAGTGCGTTTATGAAAGTGCCGCAGGGGAAATGTAATAGAAGTTTTTGAAAAATTCGACAATTTTTTTGCTGAATTATAATTACATTTTTTAAAACATTTTAGAATATTTTCCTCTATAATATGATAAAATCTTTTTCAAATAATCAAACACAATTTTAAAAATTTATTTATATACATTTTAAAATCTCATATAATAACAAAACTTAACTGAGTGGTTCTGCAATCATACTTATTAAATTTAAGTAAGAGATTTTAATTTCTAAGTGCATAAGGATATTCACAATGCTATTCAATTTGAATATTAATCAATTCTTATATACATATTACATAAAAGCTAGCTAATAAAACTTTAATTTATGTTTAATAATTATTGTTATACTAGTTTGATGTTTTACCAAAACATGATTGTTTACCTCTCATTTACCTAAAATTCATAACATTAATATTAAAAAATATTAGCATAAAATTTAAAGAAAATTAGATTTAAATAAATGTGTTATTATTAATATACAGTTAATAACGCTGCTTAATATTTTGAACAAAACTTTAACATTTGTCATAAAATTAGTATGATAAATATACTGGAACTGATTTATGATTGATTTACATTTTGGGAACAAATTACGGAGAAATGTTATTGGGGAGGAGCTACAAAAAGACGTAACAGAAGGCAATGCCGAGAAAACCAATCAGCGCACTCAAAATCTCTTGGGGATACTATGTGTGTAAAGAGAGTTTACATGCGGTGGAGCCAAGTGCCAACTCCTGGCCTTCTTTCACGTTTTAAAGCTAGAAATGATAGGTCTGGTCCCAGACGGCTTTCAGCACCATCTGTTGATAACTTTTGTAACGAAATTTCCCAAAATTTCAATATAAATTTTTTTACAGCTTAATAAATGTATCGTTTATTTCATTCCTATTTTATTAAATATTTTAAGAAACTTATATAGATATTTTAACTTATATAGAAACTTATACAGACATTATAGATATTTATAGGGGTATAATTAGAGATATTTATGTAAATATAAATTTAACCGCTTCCCCGAGTTAACTCGGGTCTGTATATATATTACAAATATTTATTATCCCGAGTAAATTCGGGCACAGCAAAATTTGGCAATACGTTTTGTTTTATCACGTTTTTACTCGTGGAAGCAAAACAAAAAATAACAGTAGTTTGCCGTGATTGGAAGTTTGCTAATTTTTGTTTGGAAGTTTTTTGTTGGAGACTGCAGACGTTGTTTTTCACCATTGTATATACGATGTTTGATGAATTTACATAGAAAAAAAAAAGTAAAAAAAGGTCGAAATATTGAAAAACGCACTTTTTCTATATATAGTATAACAGGCTTCAGAAGGCGAATAGGCTTAACCCTTTCGCGCCGACTGTCACAAATACGTGCCATAATAACGTGTCATAAAACCGTATCAACTAGAGCAAAAAGATAAAACTGGTAATCAAAGTAATTCTTTAGCAGTTTATTTGTGGGCGGAGTTATAATTGTTTGATTTATTTAATTCACCATTACTTTGTTTAGAATAAAACTATTTAGTTATGCTTTGAATTAATATTGATTATATATGAGATTAAGCTAACAATAATTAAAGTAAAAGCAAAGTAAATCTGTCAAATTAGCAACGACTACATTTAAGTTACCGTTTTTTATTTAATTACAATTTGATTTTCATTTTGTACGAATGCTTTTCTGAATCAACCGTCCCCAAGGGGTTAAAGATGGAATAGGCTTAAAAAACGCACTTTTTCACTATATAGTGTAACAGGCTACAGAAGGCGAATAGGTTTAAAGTTGGAATAGGCTTAAAAAACGCACTTTTCCATTATGTAGTGTAACAGGCTTCAGAAGGCGAATAAGCTAAAAAAAATGCACTCTTTAATTTTATAGTATAACAGGCTTGCGATGGCGAATAGGCTTGAAGGTGGAAAAAGCACTTTCCCACCTTTTTTTTGTTTATTTATTTTTTTTATTTATTTGCTTGTTTATTTTTAGATTCCCATACAGTTTCGACCGAATGCATTTGGACTTCTGCAACCTCAAGAAATATTTCTGTCTTTCGAATTAAGAGATGACTCTCCACTACAGATTTGATACAATTTCATCCTACTTATACTTAAATCGACATGGAATTGCAGCTTTAATATGAACCATAATAGTGTGGAAGGAGTAACTCTAAGAAACTGAAAGACATGCTACTTGATAAAAGAAGAAAAAAAACTTGATTAACATCAAAAGTTATTAAGGGAGGAAAAAAAAGCATCGTGTTTTGAGCACTCATAAATAAGGCGCCCATTCTCAAGACCCATGAATGAGAAATCCAAAACATATTAACCGCTTCCCTTATCTATTTTTTCGAAGAGAAAAAATGCAAAAATCAACATATTTTTTTATTTAATAATAAGTGCAAGGAACTAAAACAAAACATAATACACACGTTCTAAGTTGAATTTTTAATTTTTTTATGTGTAAAAAGTACATAATTTACCATCAGTTTACTATCCCAAATGATCTCGGGCAAATGAAAAAAATTAAATATGAGTCTTTGTATATATTCACATCTTCATCATCTGAAAAATCACCTGCATTACTCTCAGTTTCGCTCGCGAATACCATTTTTTTTAACTCTTCTTTTCTATGTTTATAAATCAACCATCGTATATACAATTGCACAAAACATCGTCTGCAGTCCCCCCACATAGCAAACCTCCCAAACAAAAACTGGCAAACTTCCAAATCACAGCAGATTATCATAATTTTTTGTTTTGCTGCCGGCCGAGTAAAAATGTGATAAAACGACACGTATCGCCGAATTTAGCTATGCCCGAGTATACTCGGGGTAATAAATATTTGTAATATATGCATCACCCTTTTCTCATCAGCTTACCTTGATGTTCTGGAATCTTTCACATCCGACGATTGAATAACGATTTTCCAGTTCCTTAACGGAGCCTTCATATCGCTAAAAAGATGCATCTTGCCCTGATTTTGCCTCTTTCGGCAATCGTCGTTTCCCTCGGCTATCCTGCGTGTTTTTTTTTTCTCCTTTTTTTTTTTCGTTGCTTTAATTTACGTACTGGAGTGGTTCTTGGGAATATGAATCTTATTTTTGAATGCTACAAACACGTTGAGTTTTTCTATCGTAATTTTTGAAGTAATTGAAGTTTTTTTTCGATTATCAAGCATAATGTTAAGTTAAGGTCAATGGATTTTCACGATAATATTGTTCAAACTACTAGAAAGTTGATGAAAATCTACACGATGTTATTTTTCAACACGCTCTAAAATTTCAAACTGTGTATAATGCTACAATTTGAAGAGAAAAAAATTGCATTTTTTAGGAATTGTGTGAAATTTGGAATTAAAATTTTGCGCAATTAATAAATTATTTATGCAATAATGATATAAAACCAGGTAATTGTATTAAACATATGTACTCAAACATAAAAAGGGATTTCACTCCTACGGAGGATTATGTGTCCGAAATCAACTTATTCACCAATTAATTAACATTTTTTGAAAGTCTCATTCTATTCGCTGAAATGTGTTATATTGAAGTTGATTTCCGAATTTATAGCTGAAACAATTTTTTTTTAAATCTTTGAAAAAGTGTAAAAAAATAATTGAATCCGTCTGTGCGACTTATGGGAAAATTTTAAAAAATTAAAGAATTCAGAATACTTTATTGGAATCTTTTATTTTATCAAAATTTACAAATTTGAGAATCATTGTCAAAAGAAAAGAAAAAACAATATATACAAATTTAATTGTGATTTAAAAGTTTAGAAAAGTCACAAATTGTTCAGAGAAGAGAAATGATGGTGAGAAAATCACCCTGCAAGCTATAAAATGCTTTGGCAGATTGCCGAAGACTTTTTAAATATATATTTTGAAACAATACTAAGAAACAGTTCCTACAAACCTTTTGATTTTAGTGCTAAAGGGTGGAATATAGGAGTCACCAGGAGTTGGCACTTGGCTCCACCTCCTTGGTCGAAGATAAAGAGTAAGCGGGAGTAAGAGGAAAAACGTCTCCGCGCCTTAAATTGAGACAACCCTTAATGCGCGCCAAAAGCAAACAGTGAATTCTTTTTCAGTCACTTATTTCGCTTTATCATCTGCTATCATATTCGCTTTATCATCTGTCTTTCGAAACTCTAGCTAATTAAGTATATGGCAGCAAAATGTCTGAAAATGGATAAACTATTCACTCAAAAGAAAGAAATATCATCAAATTCCTGAAATATTTAATGTTAAAAAAATGTACATTAAGAATACGAAATACATATATTTTAGTCGCACGATCGCCAAATAGCAACCTTGTTCAGGATTGTTCATATCCTTCTTCCTAATATAGCGAAATAATATAGTCGGATACTCCGTGATGAAGGCGGAGCCAAGTGCCAACGCCTGGTGAACGAGCTATAGCAAGAAAAACTTATTTAAACTACTTATTACTTAGTTACTTATCTATAATAAATATTACTGATAAATGTAATCTTGTCTTACTGTTTAATATCGATAAGAGCAATGCCATGCATATTGAATGATTTTGGATTTTATTGTCAATTTTCTCTTCAAGACACAAATGATTAAATTAGCCATTTCATCATAAAGATGCTAAAAAATCCATTGCGTTTTACGAGAAAGCACTTTCAAAACAATAGGTTTACAAATTTATTGACGCAATAAAGCTTAGAGTTTGTGCACTACTATTTAGCATATGGCTTGAAAATAATTTTTATCAACGATATGTAAAGGAAATCTCCAAATTGTCAGTCATGGTTCATTAATGAATGTATCTAGAATAACTTTTGAAAAAAATCTCCCAGAAAATTATATGATTGAATAAAAAAAAAATGTCTAAAAATCTTTACAATTTAGGGACAAGAGGTAAAATGCTTAAAAAATATCAAAATCTAAAGTTTTCTGATATGAATATTTTTCACACTGCAATCAGTAAAATACGTAGTAATGCAATTCAATAATTAGACAATTTTTAAGTCTTCGTAGAAATGAATGGCTAAGATAATTTTTTCACATTTGTTACTTATCTTTGAGGGGATTTTGTAACGAGATAGGTCTGATTGAATCGAATGCAACCAATCAAATGCGTTTATTTATTTTGTTGAATTAAACTTGTTTTGCAGAAAATCTTTATAACTTGTAAACTATTAGTTCGATCGTCTTTATCAATTCAACGTGAAAAAATATGCCTCTTTTGACTTCCTGGAAAAAATGCCCTAAAAAAGCTCACAGTTCTCAGGTATAATGACATAACAAAGCTTTTTATCAAAAAAAGAAAAAAAACTTTATATATATATATATATATATATATATATATATATATATATATATATATATATATATATATATATATATATATATATATATATATATATATATATATATATATATATTCTAAAGAAGAAACTCTCATTTTTTGCTGAACTTGGTGACACTATTACCTATAATATATTAAAAAATCGCCGCCTATGTTTTGGGTTTTAACAGTTTTGCTTTGCAACGTAAAAACTAGAAAAACTCCGAAACTTGAAATAACAAAGGTGTGTAGAAAGTGCAAAGGAATAAAAGAAATTAACATTCGATAACTAGTTCGAGAATGATTAACTGTTAAACTTGTGAGGAAAAAAAATACCATACGGGTGATCTACAGACAACACGAATTCGATGACAAAGTGGAAATTTGATATGCTGTAAGGGACATGGGACTTGGTTTGGATTTGATGGTGTTTACACACTTTTCAACTATGTTCAAGAGTAATAGTAAACAGTGCGCATGCGTTGCTATGGCGACCGCTGCTGTTTTTCTTTTTATTTTCACTAGTAGTCACTTTTAATGTATTTACATAATAATAATTTATAGCTGTATTTTCTTATCTTCTTAAAAAATTATTTTATACTCAAGAATTTATTTAAAGTGAAAAAAAAATTTAAAAAATTTTTTCTTTGAAATTAAAAATTTTATATTTTTTTTCTACATCTCATTCGATGGTATATTTTCATCTATTATACATCCATTATATATAGCATATATATATCGTATCCATCTCTGGATGTCTATCTAATTATAAGTTCAAAATATTTACAAAAATGATGAAATATTTTATCAGAAAATACAGTTTTTGAAAAAAGAAAAAAAATTAGTATCATTCTTATATGATTATCCTATCACAATACAATAAATGCTAATATTGATATTTTAAAAAAAAAATAATTTAAAATCATGTATGAGTATGAAATAAAAGTGTTAAAAAAATATGAAATGCTAAATAGTATTTTCGCAAACTTTTTGTATATAAATAAATAATAAGATGATATTCATTATTTAATTAATCCACGCTCAAATTTAACGTTGCGTTGCTCTTTTTCTGTGTTTTTTTCCTAGCCTTTCATTTTCTTTTACTTCTTTTCGGGCTTTCCCCCCCTTTTTTTTTTCTTCATTTACCTATGAAAATACCAATTTTCAAACATGATGAATTTTAAAAATATAATTTTAACTTTCCTTAGAGCACTTTTCGCTGAACAATTTGTGACAGATTATGTTGTTAGTAGTTGATAAAATAAAGATAAAAATGTGAAACAAGAGGGTTCGTATAAAACTTTTCAAAATCCAAGGATCTCTCTCCTCTCCCTCCCCCCTTACATACAGGAAAATATTTTCCTTTTGCCCCCCTATGGATGGTTGACTGAATGTAAACAGTAAAAAGCTTTCTAAAACCGGAAGAAATTCAGAAAACTTCCAGTGTATCCCTCCACTTATGGTATGCTTACGAGGTGATGTGTGAAGAGGCTTAATATTCTAGGCAGTTGTATTATTGTGATTTGAGTAATTTTACCATCCATAAGAGTTTTCTCTAATTCATAAATTCTAACGGGACGTGACCCTAAAAAACAAATTTAACAAAATTAATACGGGAGAGCCTGGTCGGTAGGGCACTGGGCCCATGTCCGAGAGTTCGTGAGTTCGAACCCCGCCGACCGAAGACTTCCCGTGTAGTAAATGGTGACTGATACACGTTAAATATGTTGAGTCGCAAAGTCCTCCATGTTCCCATAACAAATCAATACCTCTTGGGGTACTGGATTGGAGATCGATCGTTCTCTGATTCAGGTCAAAATTATGATCTGTGGATGAATGAGAGGATGTATGAATGGGTCCGCCCTATAAACGGGTATGACGTATGGGTGTGCAAAAGTCGAATTCTTGGCCATAGATGGCGCCACTGGAAAACAATAACAATGGCACCCCTCTGCCTTAACAAAATTAATATCGCACCATAAATAAAGTGTAAGGTTAGCCATGTTTTGAGTGTTATCCCTTATTTGACTATATTTGTGTAAAATAGCACGCTTGCTATTTTCTGGATAGCATCGCAGCATGCTTTCGGAGTCTACCGAATTCATTTGTTGAAAGTCGTTGAAAATTAGATCTAAAGAACGCGCTATATTGAAAAGACTACAAGTAGAATTAGAGCCTGACATAGGCAGGGGCACCGGGGGCCAAATGAGAGGGGCCCAAAAATCGAATTGAAAGTTTATTTCTCATTTCCTTCTTTAATGAACTTTTTTTTAAAGAAAATATCAGTACAATGTAAAATCCGTCATTTTTCTGTCAGCATCTTCATTAATCTATCGTCTAAATACAAAAATTCTGTATTTCGTAAATCCATGGCTTTCTAGGGCGGAATTCGGCTAAATTTTTGCATTGACGATAGACACATTTGGCCAATCCAAAGCCTGTATTTTTACACATCGCAAAATGCGATAGGTTTACAAAAATATAAGCTTCTGATTGGCTTAAGTAAGCCATCGTCATTGTGGAAATTTAGCTGAATTCCCCCCTAATGTCAGCAAGGATATGAATTTTTCGCAGTTAGATGACAATCAGAAAACTGCGTTCGGCATGATGTACGTAGAATTGTCAGAAAATCAATGAAATGGACAGAGTGATATTTCATCTGACCATTGAAGGATTATAGCTAATTTAGGCTCTAGTCAACTTTCTTGTTATTATGTATAATGAGGTGAAAAATTTAAATACCTCCATAAAGTTCGGTTCTTCATTTTAACCCCTAGCGCCATCTGCCTTTAAAACGGTCAACCATCCATTAAGAGCTTTTCCGTCGTCATTATTATCCAATTGTTTGTAAGCTGGAATTTATTCTTCTACCAAAATTGAAGAGCTGCTTCTTTAACAATGCAATCACAAAATGTTGCATAAAAACCCTTTAAAACTCTAACATTTTTTTTCGAATGTAAAAAAGATGTGTAATAAAAATGATCAAAATAATAACCGCACCAAAAAAGTTTTAAAAAAAATTGCCCTCTCCTCGCCCAAGGAAAAAATAAAAATATATGTTTTAGTTCAACAAATGTACTGGTTACTTCTTTTAATATGTAAATTTTGAATGGAAGATATAATGGACATGGCTATTAAAAATAACTCCCTCTAAAAACACCCCATCGGAAAAAAAAATTATTTTGAGACCTAATCCGCTGCACAAAAAACTCTATTTCCCCGCAAACTAAACTACAAGTTGTAAATACTTTTATCTTTTTTGTTACTTTTCGTAATTTTTGTATTTTCCAAGTAAAACATTAATAAATTCAACTACAGAAATATCCCCAGCAGAAAAAAAAGTTCAAAAATGATTCCCCGTAAATGTTAAAAAAGGACCCCTTAAATAATCCAAAATATCTAATTGACTGTTTTTAAAACTACATAAAATGTTTTCAAAGACCCTCAAAATGGTTATGGAGGCACCTATATAAAGTGACATCTTTATGGCCTCCATGGTTGATTGATAGGTGGCAGGTGAGAAGTAAGTTCATGTCTGTGATTCCGGTTTTCCTAAAGAAAGAAAGAAAAAAAACAATATTTTACTAATTAATAACAAGTTTGCTTTGCAACCCTTAAGCTGTATGAAATTAGATTCGCTGGTAAAAGTGAAGGAAAATAAATTACATATAATTTGTACATATAATTACATATAATGTATTTTTACACATCGCAAAATGCGATATGTTTACAAAAATACAAGCTTCTGATTGACTTAAGTGAGTCATGTAATTGCGTAAATTTAGTTGAATTCCGCCCTAATGCCAGCAAGGACGTGAATTTTTCGCAGCTAGATGACAAAGTTAACAATCAGAAAACGGTATTCGGCATGATGTATATAGAATTATCGGAAAATCAATAAAATTGTACAGAACGATATTTCGTCTGACCATTGGTGGGGTGGGGGACTTAATAGCTACTTTAGGTTCTAGTCAATTTTCTTGTTATCTACGAGGGTTGTAAATTAAATAGTGGCAACTTAACCTTGAAACTCACAGAAGGGTAGGCATTTGCAAATAGGATATGAGAGAGGTGAGGTGGTGCTGTTGTCGATGTGTCGAGTGCAAAATACAGTCGATCTGCTTAAAAGGGTAGTTGCTGTGTGGCGTTAAAGTGAGGAGTTTCGTTTCCATCGCTCTAAAGCATGTTTTCAAAAGGCTTAATGACGAAAAAAGACGAGATGCTTAAACCCATCGTGCTATTGTTCTATACGGTAAAGCATTTGCGTCACATATTTCCACTAATCCTCGATAGCATTCTGTTGCATTTTTGCCACGGGCAACCTCGATTTTAAGCGACGACCGCTGATCACCTTTTGAAAACATGCTTTAGAGCGATGGAAACGAAACTCCTCACTTTAACGCCACAGAACAACTACCCTTCTAAGCAGCAGGTCGACTGTTTTCTGCACTCTACACATCGACAACAGCTCTACTTCACCGTTCCCATATCCTATTTGCAAATGCCCACCCTTCTGTGAGTTTAAAGGTTAAGTTGCCACTATTTAATTTACAACCCTCGTATGTATAATGAGGCTAAATATCTCCCTACAAACCCTAAATAAACAATTTAATTCGAAAACTTGCAAGAAAGTGGCGTCATTCTAATGTAATTTAGAGTAAAAATGAAAGCCTTGGGTTTGTATTCAGGATATTTTTTTAATATACTTCCTATTAGTATTTATGTTTTAACGTATTGCATTACAATGTTAACCCATTGTTACAGGAACGTAAACAAGTGCAAACCAGTCGCGTCAAAACAATACAGCTGTATAGTATCACCTGATAATTAAGATTTGACATAGAATCCTAGAGTGCACGTCTAATAATTTGTCTAGGGACTGTATAAAAAGATGTACAAACCTTCTTTTTCCTTGATTTCAATGGAATAGGAGGTAGGTTGACGGATCTATTTGATTTGAGGACTTCGATGGCCAGTCGACGGTTTCCATGAAGATCCTGTCGCAGACCGTTTATTTCGAGTGTTGGTAGTAATTGTTCTGAGCGTTGTTTCTGCAATATGAATTGTTTTTTTTTAAGTCACAGTCTGTGTGGAGGTATACTTTTTGTGATAAATAAGTAGACGAACTTCTTATTATAAAATATAATATATTAAACATCCTTAAATAATAATAATAAAGTGCATATTGAGAAACAGGAGAATTATCAAAAAGCAAAAAGAAAACATTAGTTTCTCTTTCGTGTTCTTCGTTGCTATGGGATACCAGACTGGCAGCGTTGAGTTGTAGTAGGCAGGTCACCACAGTACTCCCCCTCCAGTGCTAACGATACCTTTCTTACAAATACTTCGGATTGAAGCGTACTCGACGTCCCGAGCGCGTTGTTGTCGTAGCATTTGTTAAATCAGACGTCGTGGTTTCAGTCGATGTTGATGACGCATGTGGTACAGGGGCTTCAGGTTTCCAGATGAATGCCGGTTTAAGGCGATCGATATTAACAATAACTTCTTTTTCGTTTACTAAGATTTTGAATGTCTTTTCGTATCGAGCTAGTACTTGATGTGGTCCTGAAAATTTTGGTGCAAGAGAAGGCTTTGGAGCATCAGATCTGAGAAAAACATGAGATGAGTTTCTTAGTTCTTTGTGTACGAAGACTGTTTGTTTGCAATGAGCGCTGGTAGGAACTGGTCGTAATTTTGACATGCAGTTTCTAAGTTGATGCACGAATGTAGGAGCATCATTACAGTCAGATGGATTGACTGACTGTACGAAATCCCCTGGCAAACGGAGAGCAGTATCATATACCAGTTCGGCAGAAGAGGCATTCAGATCCTCTTTCAACGCTGATCGAAGACCTAGAAGTACGGTAGGTAACACCTCAGTCCACTGTATTGCAGTGTGGCATCGAATTGATTGTTTTAAAGAGCGGTGAAATCTCTCGACAATTCCATTGGAACTTGGATGGTAAGGACTGGTTCTGACTTTGTAAGTGCCTAAATACTTAGCTAGCGACGTGAACAATTGGGATTCGAACTGACGCCCCTGGTCAGTAGAAATCTGTTCCGGAACTCCAAATCGAGAAATCCAAACAGTGTAAAAAGCATTTGCCACGGTACTAGCTGAAATATCCACTAAAGGAACGGCTTCGGGCCAGCGAGTAAATCGGTCAATGCAAGTAAGGAGATATGAATATCCATTAGAAGGCGGCAATGGTCCGACCAAGTCGAGATGCACGTGATTGAACCGTGATGATGGCAAATTAAAATTTTTAAGTGCGCTGGTGGTGTGTCTGACAATTTTAGATCGTTGGCACTCCAAGCATGAACGTGTCCAGCTAGCTATGTCCTTTTGCATACTAGGCCACACAAAACGTTGTTGTATCAGTTTCCTTGAAGCTTTGATGCCAGGATGTGAAAGATGATGCAATTGACTAAAAACGGCGTGTCGAAACCCAGGGGGAACATAAGGTCGAATTCTCGAATCCTGAACATCACAATAAAGTGATTTTCCAGGTGTTAGCTGCATAGGTTGCAAGTTGAGATTGTTGGTAGATTTGTTTTTCAAGAGGGTTTGTAGTTCTGTGTCCTGATATTGTTCATCTGCAAGGGCAGCAAAGTCAATTGGCGATGGAATGGCTAATTCTTCGATACGAGACAAGGTGTCTGCTACGATATTCTGTAAACCTTCCACATAACGGATATCCGTTGAAAACTGGCTTATGAAGTCAAGGTGTCTCATTTGACGAGGGGAGGCTTTATCCGAACGCTGTTGAAAAGCATAAGTTAATGGTTTGTGATCAGTGAAGATCGTGAAAATGCGTCCTTCTAGCATATGTCGAAAATGCTCTACAGCTTCATAGATTCCTAATAATTCGCGATCGTATGTGCTGTATCTGGTTTGGGCTTCTCGCGGATAGCGGTGACTCTATCTGAAAGGGGTCGAACGCCATCAGCGGAAATTTCATGGCCAAGAAAGGATACCTTTTGTTGGCCAAAAACACATTTGGAAGGATTGAGACTGACTCCGTAACTCTGAAACCGTTCAAAAATAGTTCTTAAATGGGATAAGTGTTCTTGTTCTGAAGAGGAGGCGATTAAGACGTCATCAAAATAAGGTACACAAAAGTCCAGACCGAATAGCACCTGATTAATGAAGCGTTGGAACGTTTGAGCAGCATTGCATAAGCCGAAAGTCATGACCGGAAATTCAAATAGTCCGAAAGGCGTTATAACTGCAGTTTTTGGAATATCAGCTGGATTAACGGGTACTTGGTGGTACGCCCGCTCAAGATCAACAGTTGTAAAAATAGTTTTTCCTTCTAAGACTTGCATACAGTCTTGAATGTGAGGGACTGGGTAACGATCAGGAATTGTAGCTGCATTTAACCGGCGATAATCCCCGCACGGACGCCAGTTACCATTTCGTTTCCGAACTAGATGGAGCGGACTGGCCCATGAACTTTTCGATGGGCGGCAAATTCCCTGTTCCATCATGTATTGAAATTCATCTTTGGCGGCTTTAAGCTTGTCTGGAGGTAAACGTCTTGGTTTAGAACAAATTGGAGGTCCGGTAGTTTCAATATAATGTAGTACATCGTGCTTGGGTTGTAAATTACCCATAACTGGGCTCGTGATTGTAGGAAATTCTCTGAGAAGTTGATGCCATGTAGAAGTATCCGAAATCAGTTTAATGTTTATATCTCGACTATTGCGAATTTCTCCCGGGTAAGTTAAGTTCGTTGAAGAATCTACTAAACGGTGATTTTTAAGATCGACAAGTAAAGAAAATTTTTGCAAAAAGTCAGCACCAATAATAGGACTTGAAACGGAGGCAACAATGAATGGCCATTGGAATTTGCGGCGCAATCCTAAGTCAATAGATATCAGGCGTTCACCAAAAGTTTGTATGGGAGTTCCATTTGCTGCATAAAGTTGTAATTTGGTGAGGCACTTTTGTTCATGAAAATGTGGTGGCACGACAGAAAAATCAGCACCGGTGTCTACAAGAAACTTTAAACCGGAATTCTTATCGATGACGAAAAGGCGTGCTATATTCCGGCCGCTGTCGTTCACGACTTTTAGCGACGGCCCGTCTCGTTTCCCTGGTTGTTATAACGGCACGGTTGGCGACATTTGTTTGCCTTGTCTCCAAAATTGTGGTGGTAAAAACAAATACCCGGAGGAGGACTTTCATAACGTTTCCTCGAAGTGCTACGTCGTGCATATCGACCACGTGATGGAGAGCGGTGACGCTGAAAGGGTTCAGCTTGAATGGCTACTAATTGAGAGACCTGTTTAGATAATTCATTAATTTGAGTCTGTAATGCCACAATACCTTGATCAGGAGTCTGAACTGCATGTATTTGCGTTGGCATGACCACCTCGTGTATTTTATCAGCGATTTCGGACAGCTTCGTAAGAGGCTCACTACTGGCCGCTAAAATGGCTTGCATATTTGATGGGAGTCTATTCATCCATAATGTTTTAAGAATATTGTCCGTTAGGTTACCGGCTGATAAGTCTGACATTTTAGACAACAATTGAGAAGGCCTCATATCACCTAACTGTAAATCTTGCAACAGTTGCTTGATTTTAACTGTCTCGGATTCCGCATAAACAGAAATTAATTTTTCTTTCAACGATTTGTATTTTTCCGTCGCCGGTGGACTCAAGATAATTTCACGAACTGATTGAAGTACTTCTGATTCTAAAGCGGCGATCGCTGTATAAAACTGAGTTTCGTCAGCAGTAATGTGGCTCAATTTAAACTGCGCATCCAGTTGAATGAACCATAACGA